>NC_141543.1:108302500-108492500 GCF_021556685.1 Rattus norvegicus
AATTGGCAGCTATTCACTGCAACTCCCAGGTATGAATTTGGCCAGTGTCCACCCTCCTAGCCAGTATTTAATAAAGCTGGTTCCAATATGGCTCACAAATTGTGGTAGTGGTCTTATTCTCACCGGGCAGGATTAACATTTTCTGGAGTCCTCCAGTGATATCAGATCACCCATCCAACTCCTAGAGCTGGAGCTTTGCTCCATGACTGTGAAGCTGAAGGCTTGCCTCAGGAGGTTTATATATGGAGATGTTCCAAGGCTCTAAGACATGCTTTCAGTTTCATGCTCAGAGTGAGCTACCATGTTGAGAAAAGCAGCATCTCCAGAGAAAGCCCCCGTTAAGTAATAGTTTGGTTCTGTACTGTGGGATCTAGATCTGGGATGTGTATGGGTTTGATGGTGCCTAAGTATTTTCCCATCCAGAGCAAGAAGCAAGACATCGCCTGTCCACCCGCTTCTGGTTGTTTGGAAAGTTTTTTGTCTGTCTGTTTTATATATGCGGATGGGTCTGTGTCTCCGTGTTGCAAACATGAGCTCAGAGACAAGTATGGGTTAGGCTCAGTGTGAATGATGGTAGAAGCCATGTGGTACGTTTTGATAGAATTGCTTTGAGTGTTTGAGCTTTCTGTATTCTGTGTTTATTGATTTTGGTTTTTTCTATCTCTGCCACTGCCAGCGAGCAGCTATTGCCACCTTGCCATGGTGCCTGGGTGGGAGGGTGGAGGTTGTAGGGGTGGAGGTTGTGGGGTGGGAAGAGAAGGCAACAATAGGTAACCTGAGCTCCGTAGGGAAGACCAGAGGACTGTGATTGAATCCCAGACTTTGACCATTGAGTTGTTTGCACTGTTGGAGTTTCGGTTTGCCGTGGCTTGGTTGTAGTGCCCTGTTTCTTCCCTCCTGAAGTAAAAAAAAAGATGTGTTAAAAAGGGCACTTGATTTACTTTTGATATTGCAGGAACCCCCATTTGAGAGTCTTTAATGGGAACTTTTGGAGTTTTACAAAACCCTGGATATTTTCTTCAAGTATTTAAATTTATAAGGCTATGGGACATTTTAAAGTGTATAAGCTATTTTACTGTAATGTCTTTATTAATCTGTAATCTAAACAAATAAATACGTGGCTAAACAGGCTGTAGGCTTCGTTTTTCAAAACCTACTTTTTAATGAGGATTCTCAAATGCTTTCCCCGACTTCTAGCCCAGCATCCAAAGATAGGGTAGAAAGATGGTAAATAGGACAAGGGGGTGTGGGTCTTCTTAAGAAGAAGGTTTTTGGGGGTGATTCCCATCTCTGTTGTCAGGATATCAGCAGCCCAGCTTAACACTGTCAGGGTACCAAACTCAATCAGCTGTGATGGCAATCCAAAAGAAACAACCAGGCCTCTGCTGAATTGGCACAAGCCATTGGGAGTGACCAGAAACCAGCCAGGATGCGCAGAGAAATTCTCTGCCATGCCTTTCTCAAAGGAACGAAGACTCAGGACCAGCAAAGTACAGCAAGGCTAGCTACGCAAGCACCCTGGCACTGTCCTTGGAGTCCTATTTATACCCTCTCCAAACATCACGTTTCCTCCCACAGGTCTCGCCTCAGCCAAACACTGCACGAGTCTGCACCACATGACAGTACCAGAAACTTCCACTTCAATAGGGCCACAGCCATAAGCACCAAACACTAAACAAACACCAGAAACACGGATTTTTCTATTTTATGATACAGCAAGACAGTGACCAAGAAGCCTGTGAAAGCCTACAAAGTGTCTCTCCTAACCTAAGAACTGTGCAGCATGTAGGGATCAGGAAGGCTCCCGATCTCTTTATAACTCGTGATTATAGTTTAAATGTCTTATCTTGATCCTAAAAGAGTTTCAATTCAAAAATTATTTTTATAATAACCTGATAAAGATGATTAAGCTTTGAGGTGGTTATCATTCTCAGTACTAAGGTAATTTTTAAAAAGAGCTTTATTTAGCCTTCTATATATGTTTTCGACGTATAGCCTAAAAGAAGCAACTAAGAATGGTGAAGGATTATTTAACTCAGAAATGCTTAGTAGATCCTAGCACTTGAGGCTGTCAGAGATCTGCCGAATATGGCATTTAAGATATTTAACTTAGCATGAGAGACAGACATCCAGATCCTTTCACTGACACCCAAGGTCTACAGGAAGATAATAGGCAGAACCACAAACTCCAACTAGATTGTAATAACACAAACTACTAGGTAATACTGCTCCAATGTCTTGCCTGCAAGACATGTCCTTCCCATGTTTCTCCTCCACAGAAAAGTCTCTCATCTTCTGTGCCTGGCCAAAGACTGGTGCTGTCCTTGTACCTCTACCCTCAATGTCATGGAGGCCCCAGGAGTCTGGGATGACTGTCTAGGTAATGGACTCATTCACTAAAGAAATATATTTTTCCATGACCGCTCAGGAATAAAGACAACCAAACCCTGTCAGGACTTCCCAGGGGAAACAAAGATGGAGTCCTGAGGGAGCTCCTGAAGTGCCTAAGAGTCACCAAGGGATTTGGACACCACAGGCTGCTGAAGTGGGTGCTGGAGACAGGGTAAGTAAGTCAGGTTCAAGGGTGAGTCAGGAAGGTGAGGAAAGACCCAAGAGGGGCCAAGGTTGAGTTCTGCTCAAAGGTGTGGGGGGTGTGGGGGGGGTGGACAAGAACCACATCCAGGCAGGCATCAAAACTTGAAGACCCTGGTGGGGCTAGCAGCCATGGTGAGGGTGAAGACAGTCAGGGCTTCTGGAGAGAGGCATCTGTGTCCCTGGCCGCTCACTCGCTCCACACAGCAAGTGATGACCCTCCACGGCCTTCACAGTCTGTGTCAGGCATGGAAGTGCAGATGAAAAATCCTTCCAGGAGTCAAGAGACCTTCAGAATTCTTATCTTCAACGAAATAACCATCTCCTGCAAGGGCTTGTTACTGAGTGGCCTTGGATCTCCAAATTCAGTTTAAATTGATCGTTTGGAACCTTAACCTTTGAACCTTTGGCAGTCCCAAGTTGTGTGCACTTAGGGCTTGTTACTGAGTGGCCTTGGATCTCCTATTTCAGTTTAAATAACTCCTTTGGCCCCTCTGCTTGTATTAATTTACAATGACTGTTACTGCATTGACACAGTAGGTAAATGTTAATCCCCATCTGAGTACCATAAAGCTGATGGTTATTAGATCAAAAGATAAGCAAATACCCAAAATAGAGTCTAGGGTTTGACCCAAGACACAACTGAAGGAGCGAATGTAATCCCCTAAACTAACTTGAAAGCCTCATCTGCCCAAGGACCAGGTAATGGGATGCTGGGAGTTGTGGTTCTTAGGAAAATAACAAAGCCTCATGGGAAAGTTTGCATTTATATAACCCCTGCAACATGTGTCTTGGGGCCACTCACCTGGGTGTTCCAGGGAGTGGTCCTGACAGACGTGCATCTCTTGGTCAATATTTAGTATTTTTTTTTTTTTTTGGTTCTCTTTTTCGGAGCTGGGGACCGAACCCAGGGCCTTGTGCTTCCTAGGTAAGCGCTCTACCACTGAGCTAAATCCCCAGCCCCAATATTTAGTATTTTTAAAAGCTTGCTTTTAATTTGGCCCAAAATGGTGGAATCGGATTTTCTCCAGGGGAATCTCAGGATTGACAAACCAACATCAAGATACAGTTTCTCTCTTCGGTAGTGAGATGTTTGTATTTATTTACTTCATTTTCATGTTTACGGTCTTTTTTATTTTAGTTTTAGTTTTATTTTCTGAGAGAGAGTTTGCAAGGGTAGAGGGTGGATATGGAAGACAAGGGTATTAGAGGGATTGGGGTGCATGATGTGAAATTCACAAAGAACCATTAAAAACTAAAAAAAAAAAAAATCGCAACTGTCCGTGTATATGGTGGTGGATTTCCCTTTTCCCCTTCTGAGAGCCTAGATCAGGTCAATCAGTTCTGCTGTCTGGGCTGACATATCTGGCTTGGACCCAAAATGGTCCTGGTAAGGTAACTACCATAGCTCCCGTGTACCTGGGTTCCATGTAACTCTTTTCTCATGATACTCAAGGTGAGCACCTGTCTCAGTTAGGGTCTTATTACTGTGAACAGACACCATGGCCAATGTAAGTTTTATAAAGAACAATGTTTAATTGGGGCTGACTTACAGGTTCAGAGGTTCAGTCCATTACCACTAAGGCGGGAACATGGCAGCATCCAGGCAGGCATGGTGCAGGAGGAGCTGAGTTCTACATCTTCACCCGAAGGAAGCCAGGAACAGACCGAGCATCCTCAGGAAGCTAGGAGGAGGGTCTCTAAGCCCACCCCCACAGTGACACACTTCCTCCAGCAAGGCCACACCTTCTACTAGTGCCACTCCCTGAGCCAAGCACATGCAAACCATCACAGCTCCTGAGGGTAGTCAGGCCAGAGAGTAGCAGAATTGATAGCAGTGGGTTTCTCAAAGTGGACCAGGAAGAGGGTCTGGTACTAGGTCATGAAGTCGTGAGACAGCTGGCATTTTGGTGTTCCCCCAAAGGGTCTTAACAGTGTGGGTGCCGTGACCATACAGAGTTAACTAGTTTGTTTTTTGTCCTTAGACAAGCAGTAGCTATCTCAGTCCTTAGATAGGTGGGTCATCGTGAGGCTATGGGGAATGGTCAGGTCAGGTACCTCACAGGGAACTTTCATAGCACCAAAGGTTGGAATAACACTCCTTTTGTAACATTTCTTTGTCTCATGGATAAACAGTTTTTGATACATCTGGAAGTATTAGTACTGGAGCCTAAGTCGGAGCTGGTTTTAAAACTTGAAACGTGTTTTATTTCATCTCAGTCCTGAAAATAAATGGTATTTTTAAATGTTATATAATAACTCTATTAGTTACTAATATGACCTGGCCAGCCCCCCAATAATCAAGGCAGAGTCCTATAGATTGCTTTTTAATCATCTTTAGCACAATTCCTGGGTGAATGACCCTTAACCTATTTTTCTACATGCTAGATGTTAATTCCCCAGCTGCACTCTGTTGCTGTTTGAGTCTCACTTGGGTTATTTCTGCTCTATCAGTCTCTCCTCAAAGGGCATTTCACTTGGCCTCATGCTCCTGGCCTTTTACATGGAATGGAGATCCCGTGTCCTCATGTTCTCTCCCTTTTCTTCCCCCCTCTCTGCTCCTTCCTCCTTTTTCTCCTCTTGGTCCCTACCTATAACCCCAGCCTGGTAATGGAACCCCTCCCACCTCTATCCTTCCAGTAAGTGGCTAGAGCCACTTTTATTTAGCTATGAGTTGGGGAGCAAGGTATATACAGCAAAGCTCATTTGGGGTATCCAGAACTTGGAGTTCAGAATTTACTATTTCTATAGACTGAAATCTCCTCCTGACCCAGAAAACCTCTCCACAGAGGAGGAAGAGAGAGAACTCCAATTTGCTTAGTGAATCTCCCATGCTCTTGCCATCCATAGGGCACGACAAACAGAGTTCAGAGGGCAGTACCTTTGTTCTGTGGCAGTTGGTGGTGCCCCACCATCTCCTCTGAATGAACACAAAACTCCACTCTGGGAAGTCCTTTGCTGTGAGACAGGGTTTCCCTGTAACCAAGGATGACCTTGAGCTTGCTGTGTAGCCATGGCTGGCCTTGAATTCCTGACAAGGTGGAATCATGTGCATGTACAAAGGTGTGCACATGTGCATGCACAAATGCACATGCACGCAAACACACATGAACACACACACAATCACAAAAAAAAGACTACAAGCACACAGTGCCCCAGACGGCTTACTCTGAAGTCCTGCAGTGCCTTTCAAGTAAGTATTCAGTGTACTCACCCAGAACGTCAGGTGAGCACATTGGGAAGTCATAGCACTGCGTTTGTAAGTGGTACCCGCCCTTTGGGAATCTTTCCCTATTCCTGGGAAAGGAATGTGAATGGTTTTATTTATTTTAAAGTAAAGCATTACTTTCAATTTTACATTTATTTTTAGTGTTTTTTCTTCTCGTTTTTGTTGTTCTCTTGTTTTGAGACAGGGTTTCTCTGTGAAGAACTTCAAGTTGCTCTGTACAACGAGAGACAGTGGAAGGGCATGGAGCAGGTTTGAGTCTGGGAGACAGGAAGGAGTATTTGAGGAACCCGTACATCCCCTGTTGTAAGTGATGAAGGGGGACCCAGATCCAGGCCCTGGTTAGTTCTTTGCTTTGCCACTCTGTGGGCGCTGGTACAGCCGAATGATGCCTTCATCATGCAGCCTCTTCCAGACCGTTCTCTCTAATGCGAAGTCATGGTTTATGTAAAAGATGAGTCGTTTCCACGATGTATCATAGTAGTGATCAGAGAAGCGCTCGTGGCCCTGGGTGATGAAGCCATAGGCGCTCACCTGAAGAAAAAATGGAAGAGAAGCTGAGACTGGAGTGGCTGCCTCTTGAGGCACTGTCCCTTTATCCTGGTCCTGGCCTAAGGGTTCTGCACACAGGTCCCTATGGTGTACATGTTCACCCCCATTCCTGTCAGGGGTTCACAGCCTTACCTTGTCACAGAGGTGAAGGGCTGTAAGCAGCAGGAGGGCACCAGTGGTGGGGCGGTATAGTCTCCAGTGGGCAGTGTCCAGGTTCTTTGACCTCAAAAACCTGTTCAAAGTAGCCAGATTCCCAATTGTCAGGAGCCAGCCAGGATGAGAGACACCCGGCCCCTCTGTGGGTTTCCTACTCTTACCTGTTCTTCATGTAACGGAGAAAGTCTGGGTGTACCAGAAAGTATCGATCCAAGTCCAAGGCCTCTCTAAAGGCTTCCTGGGGTCTATGCCTGCGGCCAGAGATGGATCACTCAGGCCCCGTTCTCTCTCACTGGGGCTGTTTGAGGCCAAGTCGTGGTCATGGTGTGACCTCTTTCCCATCACCACGTGGCACAGAGGCAGTCCTACCTGACTAACCCTTTTGAAGTCACTCACCCACTTCTCAGGCTGGCTGGGGTGTTTAAGGGGCTGGAGGGGAAAGTGGTTACCTGAACCAGGAAAGTTTAGTATTTGCCATGGTCCTATTCAAGAACATAGCTTCCAGCCACTCATAGTCCCGGGTGCCTTCCAGGAAGTGTAGATATATGATGTCCTGAAGACCAAGGAGAACTGCCATGAGAACACTGAGTTGAAGGTAACCCACTTCTCACTCGAGTCTGTCCCCTAACTATCCCATGGCCTGAGTAGCTGTTGTCACTGCTCTAGACTGTCTAAGGGTTGTGTAGCCACGCCCACCCTGTCTAAGGGTTGTATAGCCACGCCCATTCTGTCTTCCGGGCTGTGTGGCCACACCCATTCTCACACATTGGTCTCCCCTGCCCAGGGACTTTATGGCCACGCCCATTCCTTGCTTCTCACCTTCCCCAGAGGCACATGCTGGAAACCTCGACGACCCAAAATGAGGATAGACTGGACCAGGGAGAAGGCAGTGAAGCCATAGAAGGATGTCCGGGTCCCTACATCCTGTTCATATCCTTTAATAACGGCTCCACTCAGTCTGTATAGAAAAATCAAACCAGATGATGTGAATGGAGGAGAGACATTTTTGTGGAGTCCCGTGAGAAAGGTGAAGCGGGGAGGCAGGAGTTGTAGACACGCTCCATTTTCTAGATAAAGATATGGAGACATGTCTTACATAGGGTTTTGTAGCTATGAAGAGACACTGTGACCACAATGCCAACCCTTAAAAAGGAAAACATTTCCTTGGGGCTGGCTTACAGTTTCAGAGGTTCAGTCCCTCGTCATCATGGTGAGGAACATGGTGGATTGCAGGCAGGCATGGTACAGGAGAAGGGGCTGAGAGTGCTACATCTTAATCCACAGGCAGCAGCAGGAGACTACATGCCACACTTAGTGGAGCTTCAGCATAGACCTCCAAGACCACCCCCACAGTGACCCACTTCCTCCAAGAAGTCCACGCCCACTCCAACAAGGCCACACCTCTTAATCGGGCCACGCCCATGGGCCAAGCATTCACCCAGATGTGTGTATGCGGGTCATTCCTATTCGAACCCACTACAGGACACTTATTGGGTCTCCCAGAAGAGCCCGTATCTACAGGCAACGGAGGAAGAACATAGCAAGGGAGGGAGAACATACCGGAAGACGTAGTCATGGCTGTCTATCTCCTGGCCCATACGTGAATTATTGAGGATGCCTCCGTTGCCCACTACAGCACAGGTGATACAAGTCAAGTTCCTAGTGGGGAGGCTGGCAAGGAGGAGCTGCTGCTGGGGTACCGGAGGGAAACGGCTCACCATCTTCTGTACCACTGGAACAGAGCGGGGCTCCATTCAGAGGAAGGAGGCTGACCCAAGGCAGGAAACCAGCCACCCTCTGCTCTGAAGAAAGGACTCACGGGACTGATTGAGCTCCATGAAGCCAAAGGGCGGAGCAAAGTGCTCTAACCTGTTCCACTCGCTCTGGTTGAAGCGCCCAGAGTCCAGGAAGAGAGTGATGTTGGGCAGAAAGATATTTTGTAGCCATGGTGAATGGGAAGCCTTGATCTTCACAGAGCCAGGGCAGGTCTATGTGCAGGAAGACATTTAAAGGTCAGGCAATGGAGTGGCTAGGGGCTGGGTGGGTTCCACTAGACAGAGGCTGGGCTTAGGGGGTGCAGTTTGAAAGTTCTTGCTCCCTACACTCTCTTTCACTGTGGACCCCAGGGTCTGGCTTCCTAACTCCCCATGTCTGGGTCCATCTTGGTCCCAGAAAATGGGCCCTCTCAGCTCCTAAGCAGTGCCACCTTACAATTCTGAAGGCCACACGTGTGTGCACTGTTCTGATGGGGAATGACCCTGCTCTGCGTGTATACACAAGCAGCTTTTCAATATTTCCATCCCGGCGGGGTGAGAAGGACTAGGGAGGTGACGTGGAGCTGAGTGTTTGCAGCTTTTCTCAAGAACCCCTGGGAGGGGAACAGTTGTGCACTAGGCTGTGTCTTCTCGTCTGCTAGTCCCGTGTACTGAACCCCAGACCTGGCCACACTCTCTTCTCACAGAATGTCGGCCTGCCCCACATCTTCTTCAACGGTTCCCAAACAAATCCCTTCCCAGCCACAGCTTTCTGAGTTGTCCAGATGTTGATCTGGACCTGCCTTCTCCTCCCTGACTCTGGCTGTTAGGAGAAGGAAGTGTGGGCCCATAGCAAGTGTCAGGCTGAGCACGGGCAGAAATGGCTGCTTGGGTTGCATAGTGCAGAATCATGGCGAAGGGTCAGACTCACCGTCTGTAGGCTGCCCCCATCCAAGCTATATTCCTCCTCAAAATCCCACCGAGGTTCAGACTTGAAGTCAGAGGCCTTCAACCTTTGGCGTCTTTGTGTAGTGAGGTGTGGGAAAGAGGCAGGGGTCGGGGTGGTCTGGACCACCTTCTTCTTGGCTGGGGCAGCTCCTGTGGCCATTTGTGTCTTCCTTGTTGACAGTGCTCCTGTAGCTCTTGGTAGTTTGTCCAGATGTTTTGAAGCAGGCGTCTTTACCTCAGGTTCTGCCTTGCCCTTAGGATTCTCTGGTGCTAGCCTTATAGCTTGCAACTTCTTCTCCACCCCCTCTCCTCGCTCTCCTCGGGCTGTCGCTCTGTCCTGTTTCTGCAGCTCCACCCCCTTTGTCCTGACAGAGGTTGTCTTCTTGTTGTGAACTGTGGGTGTCAGGGTCACGATGGGTCCTTGGGGTGCAGGCTTTTGTGGAATCCCCTGCAGACTTGATTCATTGTCCTCTATAAACTGGTACCTGGACACAGAGAACACGTGATGAAGGCTGGACGTTCCATAAAACCGTCACACACATCGCTAGCAGGCTGAGGAGACTGCTCAGATTGTAGAGCGTGGGCTCTTACTTACTCTGCAAGCGTGAGCTCTTGCGTTTGAATCCTCAGCTCCCAGAGTGAACAACAACATACCACAAATACAGCCGTGCCTGCGCCTGCAAGCCCACACGTCTTCCTTCGTCACCTTCTACATTATTTTATGAGACAGAGTTTCTCACTGAACCCGATTCTCACTGACTTGGGTAGAGTGGTTGGCCGACCACACCCCACAGATCCTCTGCCTCTGAACATCGGTATTACATGCTGGCGCCTGTGGGTGTGAGGCTCGAACTCAGATCCTCATGCTTGTGCACCAATAACTTTATCATCTGTCTGTGTCTTACTCACAAACAGAATAAAACTAACAAGTCTTGGACTTAGGTCCGCTCAGTCTCCCATGAGTCTCACATTCCTGAGTGAGTCCTCTCTTTGGTTAGACTTTGCATCTCTTGAGAGCTCAGAATGAAGTGGAGTAAAAATGGCACCCAGGGCCTTAACCTCTGTGTTTTGCAGCCTCCAGGTTGGGTAGGACCATCATTGACCTTTATGGACCTCATATCTATCATCTTTAAAAAAGTGTGCAAACATCAGACTTGT
Organism: Rattus norvegicus; assembly: GCF_021556685.1. Classification (NCBI taxonomy): domain Eukaryota; kingdom Metazoa; phylum Chordata; class Mammalia; order Rodentia; family Muridae; genus Rattus; species Rattus norvegicus. The sequence goes on from NC_141543.1 coordinate 108,312,887, forward strand.
ACCGTTGTAAAGATCAAAGTCACACACAGAGTGACCCCAGTTCTGAATTGACGTGTCATCATAAAAGAGGGTGTTGCCACCTTCACAATGAGCCTCATAAAGCAATGTAAACTTTTCACAGCTCCCTTTCAGCATTTAAAACTTTATTAAATTACCTGTGTATGTGTCAGTGTAGATGTCTATGTGTGTGCATGTGCATGTGTGTGCATGTCTTCATGTTTGTGCATATGCTCATGTGTATGTATGTGCTTATGTGTACATATGTTTATGTGTGTGTATATGCTCATGTGTGTGCATGTGCTCATGTGTGTGCATGTGTTTATGTGTTTGCATGTGCTCTTGTGTGTGCATGTACTCATGTGTACATGTGTTCATGTGTGTGCACGTGCCCATGTGTGTGCATATGAAAGTGTATGAATGTGCCCATGTGTGTGCATGCGCAAGTATGTGTATGTTTCTATGTGGGTGCATATGCAAGTGTATGCATGTGCCCATGTGTGTGCATATGCACATGTGTGTGTGTGTGTGTGTGTGTGTGTGTGTATGTTCATGTGTGTGTATGCATGTGGAGACAAGAGGTTGGCCTCTGCTGTCTCCCTTAGAAACCTTCTTCTTTGGTCTTTGAGACAGAGTGTCTTGTTGGCTTAGAGTTTGCTAAGGAAGCCTGTCTGGCCATCGTCTCTCCAGGATCTATCTGTCACTACCTCCTAAGCACTGAGATTTGGAGCACTCCCCACCATGCCTGGATTTTACATGAGTGCTAGGATTCGAACTCAGATCCTCGTGCTTGTGTGAGAGGTGCTAGATTGACTGAGCCATCTCCCCAGTCCCTTCAAAGCTTTGCCTTGCTGTTTGAGTCAGGGTTCTGTGTGGTGATGGCTAGCCTCAGACTCAAGGTCCACCAACCCCAGTGCTTGAAGTCATGGCTGTTCCACTCCACTTGTCTATTGCTCTCTGGTTTTTACTGATTTTTACTGCTTCCATTCTTCTGCCACTGAAGTAGCACGGTGACACCTTCCAAGCTGTAAAACCTGTAGTCACCTTTGTGCCCCATCTTCCTCCCACCACTCCTTTAAAATGTCTCCTAAGGTTCACTTCTTTATTGTCCCTCCTCCCTGGCCTTCAGTGTCCTCAGCACTTCCTGCCCGAGTTAACTACTTAGGCAATCTCTCTGCCCCTGCCCTGGATTGCCTCACTGGATGGGCCAAACCCTCACTTTCTTCAAGCTGCCTTTCTGCTCTAAAAATCCTTTGCTACCATTCACTAGCCCCACCTATCTCCTGGGCTAGAGGGGAAGCCCTCCATAGTGGGGAGTGACTTCCCCATTGAGAAAGGCTGGGGGATTTTCTATATGAGCTCATTCTCTGTAGACTCCTTGTCTGCTGCAGGCCATTTACTGTTCACTCAACCGAACTGCATACTGTCTGTGTGCGTACCTCCATGGCGCCCTACTAGATTCTCCCTCTTCCAGAGACCTCTCCATGGCAATTTCTCCTTCTGTCAGTCATTTGTAACTTAATTATATGCAATGTATTCAACAGGCTTCATGTTACAGTCACTTGAGCTGATTGAAACTCATTCTAGTTTTGAGTGGCAGTGCATGCCTGTAATCCCTGCACCTGGGAGGCTAAGGCAGGAGCATCAGTGTGAGTCTAGCCTGGTTTATATAGTTAGACACTGTGTGTCTGCCTGTGTTCAGTTTATCATCTATCTATCTATCTATCTATCTATCTATCTATCTATCTATCTATCTATCTACCTATCTATCCTTTATCATCTATCTTTCTGTCTATCTTGCCTGCCACCAGCCCTAGCAGACTGTTCTTCCTTGTTTGTTCTTCATGAGGCATGGAATGGGGAAGAGTGTTGGCAGAGGGTAAGACTTTGTCTTACGAGATATTTAGGGTTCCTGTTAATAAAACGTTTACTTATCTATGTGTAAGTTACCATGCTACTGTGGCTGATCTACCTTCTGTGATCCTCTGAGACTGGAAACTGCAGCCTCTGGCACCAAGCACCTCTTCCTAAAACAGCAAAGGATTAAGTACGTACATAGCCTTTGTACAATCTCAGCAGAAACTCTGAGATTCTTAGCTTTGAGTCTATTAGTCAGAAGTCACTTGAAGAAAAAGGGACACTTTGAAAAGTGATTACAGTATTTATTACCAAATTGTAAAAAGTTTCCTATGAAAGCTATCTAAGAAAACGTGGAAAAGCAGAAAGATCCTAAGTAGAGAGGGGGGGAAAATTCTTCTAAGAGGGGAAAAGAAAAAAATTCTTCTCTTCCTCTCTTTGTCTTCAGCACTTAAACATCTTTCAGAACACACGATCACATGTTACAAAGTTCATCACAAGTTCACACAAAAAATCAAATCATAAGTTGAAATAGAAGTTTACAACAGAGAAAGTTTGCATTCATATCCATTAGGAGTAATTATCTGGCTAAACACCCATCACCTGTCTCAGCTCCACAGGTTCACTGAAGGTTTAAAGCCACAGCTAAGTTATTGGTGAAGTTTTGTATATATAGACCCAGTCAATATTTTATCCTCTGTCCTAGTATTATGATAAGTCATTAATTCCCTTCTTATGACATTTTGTTAACTGTTTTACAACTTCTTGAAATGTGCTCTGAGAAGGACAAAACCTGGTGACTATCTCAGAGCAATTAGCTGGTGACACATGGGAGACTGCAGAGTTCTCACTGCACTTTTGACCATCAGAAGAGGACCTAATAGCAGTCCTACTACCAAAGAGCTTAATAATCACTGATATAATTTTAGGAATTCGTATAGAATCATCATTAAAACTTAATAAGTCGGGGTTGGGGATTTAGCTCACTGGTAGAGCGCTTGCCTAGGAAGCACAAGGCCCTGGGTTCGGTCCCCAGCTCCAAAAAAAAGAAAAAGGAAAAAAGAAAAAGAAAAAAAACATAATAAGTCATCTATTTGACTACACAGCATCACTACGAGACAGTGCATCTTCATAGACCTCCAGAGATTTGCTAAAAAGGGCGGGCTAATAACTAGTGGTTGTTATATATGTTTAATAATAACAGGAAAAGCATATCAATAACAGGAATCTCTCCTAAAATGAATTCTCTTAGGTCCTTGTCTATAAAAGCAAATCTGTCGCGGATTAATCTGAAACAGATCATCTCAAGAAGATTGCCTGCTAGCTATTAGCTGGTCCTATTATGGCTCCTAACATTATCTAATATATTTATAAATCTATTTTTCTACCTATCTGATATTTCTATCAACCTATCTATCTGTAAACCTATGTATCTATCAACCTACATATCAAGCTATAAACTATGAATCAATCTATAAATCTATTTATCGATACATCTGTCCTTCTATCCACTCCCTTCTTCCTTTTTTCACTGCTGGAAATAAACCCAGGACCTCAGAGATTCTGGGAAACTTCGCTACCACTGAACCACACCTCCTCCAGAGCCCTTTCCTCAGGTTATATACTCTACCACCTGGCGTGGACAGAGAGGCTCCTACTTGCTCTGTGGTTCAGTCAGCTTGTTGGATGCCCCAGATCTTGCCGACATGGCCTCAACAGTCAGTATCTGAGGTTTTCCTGGGAAAATCCCTCCACTCTGAGGAGGGAACCCCTGAGTCACTTTTCAGGATCCTGCCCCTCACCCCATCCCACCTCCCCACAGCTCTGACAATATCATAGTCTACACTGGGAATGTGTGTTCCAGTTCTTGACTCCTGCTGAAGGGGCTCCCACAGCTCCCAAGTCAATGAGGACCAGGACAGAAGAGCACAGCTCTGAATTCTTTCTGTGTGTCACACAATGGATGACTGTATTGAGCTTCAGAAGTATCTAGACAGCAACAGGTACCAAGCTGTTTACCATACCTCTTAACTCAGGAGCCTGTGGCATTGACTGGGTGTGCAGAGCTGGAGTGATTCTCCTGCAGGTCATTCCTACTAGAAGCTTCTTTGACTTTTCACACAAGCCTCCTGGTATCCCAGATACATTGGTGAACACCACCAGCTCCTTCCCAGTTCTTTATGAGACTCCTCACCTTAACACCCCTGGAACCCATAGGTGTCTCAGAGTTCCCCAGGCCTCCCCTCAGGTGCTCTTTCTAGGAAGGACAGGATTGGCATCTTCTTACCTGGAAACCCTTGTTCTTGTCTCCTTAACAATGGAGAGCAGGATTAAGAGCAATGTCAACCCAGTCAGAAGCAGGAAACTTTGACCCTGGGAAAACTTTCTGCAAGGGCTCTTCATGGTGGACGGCTGGCCCCCAAACGCATGTGTGATGAGAGTAAGCTCCTTGAAGCAGCAATCAGATCGCCTCTGTTCAGGTAGGAGGGTGAGGGAGTGCTAACCTTTAGCATAACATTGAGCTGTTCCAAAGAGCAGAAGAGATAAAGAAAGGGCGGGACATTCAAGGAAGAGAAAGTCTTTCTGTTCAAATAGGTTTTATTTCTAATTGAAGGGTCCCCAGACTCAGTTGCCTTTTAGGGTCGTGTTTCTTAACTTCTCAGAAATTGTGCCTGGAACATCACCAGAAATATGTGTGTCTAAGTCTAGTTTTCATATAGGGCCAATGGATGACTTCACAAATGGGTGCCAATAGAGTTCTGGGGGAAAGGCATGGTGGGTAAAACATTTGCCACACAACCATGAGGACCTTTGTTGAGTTCCCAGCACCTATGCCAAGCCAGTTGTGGTAGCGCATGTCTGCACACCCAGTGATTCTGTGTCAAGATGGGAGGTGGAGACAGAAGACTCCAAGAACCTCATAGGCGGGGTTGGGGATTTAGCTCAGGGGTTGGGGATTTAGCTCAGTGGTAGAGCGCTTACCTAGGAAGCGCAAGGCCCTGGGTTCAGTCCCCAGGTCCGAAAAAAAAGAACCAAAAAAAAAAAAAAAAAAAAAAAAAGAACCTCATAGTCCAGCTAGACTGGTGCATGCAGGGGAGAAAGGGCCCTGTCTCAAACAATGTGGATGTTGACACAGGCACAGAAGAACAACAAGTCTCAATGATGACTTCTTCAAATGCTGGCACCTGCAATTGAGTCCCTTCATCAATTCGCTTGCCCCTTTGTCATGGTGGACAGATACAGTGTACACTGGGTAGACACTTTCTTACCCCAGCATCAGTCTGACTAAACAGTCTCTCTCCTCTTACCTGTCAGATCCAAAAGAAGCTCAGGACAAATGGCTAACTGTGGTGCCTATTAACCAGAGTGTGTGCTAGCCTTCAGGCTCTCTAAGTATCATAAGTATATGCGATAGTATCCATGCTGGCACACTGGCTCATCTCAGCACTTCTCAAAGGAGGGGAGGAGTGGGCTAGGGGGAAAGGGAGGGTGAGGGGCTGAGAGGATGGAGACACACTATCCTTCTCCAGCTTCTTTTTCTCTACAACCCTGAAATTTCAGACATAAGCCCTCTTTGTCTTAAACTTTTGGCTCTCTCCCTACGTTCTCTCTCTCTCTCTCTCTCTCTCTCTCTCTCTCTCTCTCTCTCTTGATTCATTCTGAATCTCACTCATGCAGGCCAATCCCACCCTAATCTTCCCCTCAAACAAAACAAAATCCTGCTGTGGAAGCTGCAGTCACACAGCTTTTCTTGCAAATGTTTATTGCAATGAGTCATTGGTCTGGTATAAGATCTCTGGGCTCTGCTACACTACCAATACTGGATCCTCACAGGACTCCTCTCAGATATCCTGTTGTTGCCCTGTGTTATGGAGATCCTGCAGCTTTGGTTCTGCAGGACCAGCCCCTTCACACACTCCAGCAGTTCATAGATGGGGTAGATGTTAGGGTGGGCCAACTTGAAGTCCCAGATCTGGCCCTGGGTTGTAGCTAAGTTTTTAACCCTGCCAGCTCTTCTCAACTTGTACCACTAGGGAGAATTCTCCTCCTTTGCCCCAGGGTTTCCTCTCCCTGGGTTTCTTTTGTGTGTGTGTGTGGAGGGGGATCTGGGGGTGTTTGGATGGTTGGTTTTGTTTTGTTTTAGCCTGCACTCGGTCTTTCAGGCCCCACTTCATCACTCATAGTGTGTGACTAGCTCTGATCTTGAAAGGGGAAGCAAGGTGGGAAAGGTTAGATGTGGAAGAGACTTCAGATATCTCTGGGTGCAATGAAGAGACACTTAGGAGACAGCTTCAGTGAGCCAGATCCATTAATGGGGGAAACAAAGGCTATTGAAACCTTTAGAGTCTGGGTAGGAACTTTTGCAGTGAGTGTACATCATTGGGCAAGGCCAGGGTATTGGAGATGACTCATTTGAAAAAGGAGGAATTCCAGGTCCTGGGGGACATGACATTATAAGGGGAGAGGAAGTTTAACCTGGCCACTAGGCTATGTGATCTCCTCTGGTGGGCAAAGGTCAGATAACGTGTGCTAGGATATGTGGCCCAGGATGGGAGAGGGGAGTGATCCTACTCAGAATGAGATTTCCAGGTTTGGACAAACCCTGATCCCACTCTTTCTTCAGGTTGTTCCCCACTCCCATGTTCCACAGCCATCCGGCTCCCACACTCTTTCTTGTGGGAGCTGTATTGGATTTGGGCCTGGTTGCTTTGTCACTGTGTGGCACAAGAAGTTTACATTCACAGAATGTTGTCAGCCTGAACAAGACTGAACAAGACCCCTTCTGGGTCTCCAACAAGGTTTGACCCCTGCTGAGCCCTGCCCTTACATGTGGAAGCCTTTTGTCCCCAACTGGGAACAGTCTGGCCAGGTACTTCTCACCTGAGTCAGAATTAGGCTGGCCTTCCTGGTTATTTCCCTAATTTATTCAGGCCACATAGTCGGTCCTTTGTTACCAAAGTCTCAGCCAGGGTTCCCCACTGTGCTTGACAGATACCTGCTAAGTGGTGTTCTTTGGATATATAGTTTGGTCAATAAAGAAACCAGAAGCTCTCTTCCTCTTCTGGCTTGACACGAATAACCTGTGTGTGTGTGCTTCTTTCATCCCGCAGGCTTTCGCCCGATTCTTGGTACCGTGTCAGTGCTGGCGCCGACACTTTCTGTCATCCGTTCTCACTGTCTTCCTCTCTTTCTCCTCTCATGACCAAGTCCAGCCTACTGACCATGTTCAATCTACTTCTCCTTCTCCCCCACCCCAACCCCTGGGCTTGCTCTGGACTCTTTCAGATGCCTCTGGCTGTACTCTTCCTCATATCTACAATCCACACCTCCCCTTCAACCACACCTTGGAGGGGTCATGTCCTCAGTTCATACCTCGTCATGCTGTCCAAAGAAGGCCCTGGCTGGCAATGTCCTCTGCATACACAGGTGTGAAAACCAGACTGGACTCATGATGTCACTGGGCTACCGTGCATGAAAGAAGAAGCTTGGAAAGACTATCACCATCTGTCTCCATCCACATTTGCTGAGGCCTGAACACCCTTTAAGCTCATGCTAAGGGCACAGCTGTGTTCCCTCCCTCCTCCTTCCCCCTCCCATTGTCTCTGATTCCTTCTGCAGTCCAAGTGCAAAACCAATGGCTAGGAAACTTTCTGTCTCAACACAGGGTTGTTTTGTGTAGCTCTGGCTGTCCTGGAACTCGCTCATTATATCAGCCTGGCCTCAAACTCACAGAGATGTGCCTGCCTCTGCCTCTCAAGTGCAGATTAAAGCCATACACCATGACCACCTGACCTGGAAACCCATGATTAAATAACCTCCCTGATATCGTTTCCTTTTGTGTAATCTTAGATGAAGGACCTACTTGTGAGTTTCCATCCTATGATGTTATCTTAGACACATTGCTTGTGTTTATTTAGTTCGAAACTTTTTCACCCAGAAGAGTAATAGTTGGAGTGTCAGGACCTGAATCTGTGCTGTGTCCCTGGCTGGTCAGTTTGCTGTTCAAATCAATAATGTTTTTCTAGTTAAAAAAAATATTTCCTTCCATCTTGGATGTGGCTCTCTGGGGATCTGAATGAGTACCATCTGAAGTTTCCCCAGGGAATGTTACTCCAATATGTGGATGATCTCCTCATCAGAGCAACTAACATGGACGCCTGCACACTGGCCACTGAAGGGCTACTAGAACCTCTCCAATGGCTAAGGTATTGGATATGTCCCAAGAAGGCTCAACTCTGCACCATGAATGCCACATACTTGTGATTCCACGAAGGTAGGAAAACCTAGTCCGTGTCATATGAACAGCAATCTTGAGAATTCCCAACCCACAACAAAAAGGCAAGTCAGAGATTGTAAGCTCTGGATTCCTGGATATGCTGAACTAGGCAGACATTTATATGAAGCCACTAAGGGGCCTAACAATACCTTTCAATAGACTGAGGCTGAAGAGATGGCCTTCAGATTGATTAAACGAGCCCTGTTTTCTGTCCTAGTCTTATCACTTTCTGACATTAGTAAGGGTTTACACTGATTTGTGCATGAGAAGAGGAGGATCACGAAAGGGGTCCTTATCAAACAGTTGGCCCATAGCAGTAAAAAAAAAATTAGACCCTGTTGCCGCTGGTTGGCTTCCCTGCCTAAGAATTAATGCAGCCACAGCCTTATTGACAAAAGACTAAGAAAAATGGACTTTTGGACACAACTTGATCACTACCACTCCTCCTCTGGGATAGACCCTACTCATGAGTCCCCTGTGACTGGTGCATGACTAATGAACAGCTGACTCAACATCAGGCTTGCTTCTTTTTTTTTTTGTTTGTTTGTTTTGTTTTGTTTTGTTTTTTTTCGGAGCTGGGGACCGAACCCAGGGCCTTGCAGTTGCTAGGCAAGCGCCCTACCGCTGAGCCAAATCCCCAACCCCCAGGCTTGCTTCTTGAACTAACTAAAAATAACCTTTGACCAGTCAGTCGACTTAAACCTTGCCACCCTGTTGTCTGCCACAGCCATGTGTGTTTGGAAATAACCTCGAAGTTCGAAGAGTTGAGACCTGACCTAACTGATAAGCCTTGGAGAGATTGTCATCTTATCAGTTTTACTGATGGGAGTGGCTTCATGGAGCAAGGCTGTAGGTGACTTCATCAGAGGTTCTCTGGGCATATGCATTGCCAAGGGAAACTTTGGCCCAATGGGTTGATTTAATAGCCCTCACTGAAGCCCTTGTTTTGTTCTAAGGAAAGACAGGACATCTACACACATAGCAGATAGCAGATATGCATTTGGTACTGCACGTGGATATGAGGCTATCTACTGGGAAAAGGGGCTTCTTACCATAGAAGGAAAGACCATCAAAAACAAACTAGAAATCTTAGACCTACTGGCAGCTATCTGGGTACTCACCAAAACTGGTTATAATTCACTGCCCTGGCAATCAAAAGGATATTCATCGATAATCATCGATATCAAGGAATCCATAAAGCACAACAAGTTTCCAAGAAAGAATCCAGTGCTCCAAATGTATGTAACTTGATCCTGGTACCTGTACCAGCCCTACTCAGATGACACTTTTATTCTAAAGAAGACTTCAAGCCATTCAAAGCCTCCCCAATACCTCCACTATGGAAGACTGGCACTTCACTACTGATATGAGACAAATCCTTCCCTAGTTCCTGGGAATAACATTGGTACAGCAATAATATAGAAGGAGTCATCTAGCTAAGGGTAAATTGACCACTGTACTCCATAGCCCTGGTCTAGACCAGGTTCTGCAAAATACAGTCTCCAGATTTCTAACCTGTCAGGTAACTGACCCTATTCAGAGGAAGGGGAACTACCCTGGGGGTATGCTGGGAAATGGGCTTCACTGAGATCAAACCAGTTCAACGTAGACACGGGTAGTTTGTACTTCTTGTTGATACCTTTTCAGGGTGGACTGAAGCATTCCTGAAAAAAAAAAAAACTGCCAACATCACACGTAGTTGGAAAGAAACTCTTGGATGAACTCATTGCCAGGTGTGGTATTCCATTAACCTTAGAGTCTCACAATGGCCTGAATTTATATCTCGACTTGTACAAGGTATAACTAGAGCTTTCGGGTTAGTTGGAAATTACACTGTGAACATCGTCACCAGAGTTCAGGGCAGGTAGAATGAACAAATTGGCCCCTAAAGAGACCTTAACTAAATTACCACAGTCGTGTGAGGACTGAATGGCTTGCCTCCACTTTGAGTTTTAAGAGGTAGAAATATTCCCTACATGCAAGGAGTCACTCCTTATGAAATTATGTGTGGAAGAACTCCCTTCAATATGCCCTAGACTGAAGTTTGAATTAGTGACAGAAATATCTATCCAATACTTACTCCAGTCTTTCAGATCTTACAAAAGGTCTGTTGCTCCCCACCCCTGTCCCACATGGTATCCAGCCCTTAGATCAAATCTTATGTGGTGACCCTGATCACTCTGACAGCTGCCAGTGTTGACAGAATTTGTTCTTGGATTCATCATTACCGCCTGAAGGTGGTACCTGAGGAAGAAAGAAGACTCCTTGACGGTGTACCAGTGGGTCATTAATGAGACCCTACTTGCCTGCTGAAGCTAAGACTGGTCAAACCTTGATGTTCTGCTGTTGGGTTTCCATGTCCAGGACTAGCCCCAACAATTAGCAGCCTAAGGTTTATGACCAGGAAGTACTGAACATTTATGACAGACTCTGTCATAACTAAGGGTATTGTGGATTTCCCTGGTGTTGTGTATTTTGATGCTAATTCTATTTCCTCAATCGGGGCTGCCCCAAGGAGGAGTGGATCACGAACTCAGGTGATTTCATGTGAATCTTCTTCCCTTTCTAACTGGCCACATAAATGCTAGAGCCTTTGATTGGGCAGTGGAAGGAAAGGTGAGGCTGGAGGTTTTAGAGAGAGGAGAGGAGGAGGAGTATGGGGAGATGAGGAGATAGAGGAGACAGAGGAAGAGGAGGTAGAAGGGAGATGGAACAGACCCAAGTGGCTTGGACAAACAGCAAGTAGCGAGGGGTCTCCTAGCCGGGGAATAGAGTAGTGAGTGGTGGATCTGCCCAATCTAGGTGTGCAGTTTATAAATATTCTAGCTGAGTTGTGTGCATGGGCTTATTGGGGTCAGAGATTTACTTCAGCATAAGGGTGCTCAGCAGAAGGATGTACTGCTAACCTTTAAGAGATATCTCTGCCACCTATGGGCAGACTTAGGATCACACATTCAGGCATTGGCTGGCTTGATAGAAGGAAGGTTTGCATTCGGTTTTATAACCCCTACCTGGTAGGGGTGTGGAAGACTCGATTTTGAGATCTCATTTTGGAATCCCCAATTTTATACTTGTCCTGCTAATACTGAATCAAGTTGTGAACAAGATGACGGATGTCACTGTAAAAACTGGGGCTGCCAGACTAGGTCCTCTTCATCCCAAGACAATGATCCTTGTATCTGTATTATCAAAAAGGCCAGTAGAGCTTACAAGACTCTTGGCTACTGTAATCCTGTAAGCATAACCCTGAAAATTGGATGTGTTCCCTCCAGGAGATATCTGGGATGAAGAACAGATGGGGGGGCTTGGAAAATGTCAGACAGTCTGAGACCTGGGGACTGAGTTTACTATCCAGAGACAGCACTTTAGGCTACTCTCAAACCCTATCGGACCAAATACGGAGATCTTCCTCCACTTGATACCTAGAACAAAACCAGAAACAGAGGCTGACAACCCATACATCAGGACCTGATGGTCAGCCTACTGCTTCAGTGATCAATATAGAAACAGCAAGCCTCTCCCAAAGCGGTACAAAGTCTGATTTTCTAGTCACTGGATTGTGAAATGCAGGTGTCCCTTATCTGTATCTGTCTGCTCACTCGGCATTCTAAGATTACTTAGCCAACAATAAAAGGAGGTAGCACTGAATGCTGCTGACCCAGCAATGCCAACTTCCACAAACAAAAGGACTAGGAAGGGATTGGCTCTCCATTGTCACATGACAGACTCCCTGAGCGTCCACGATGGGCTCTTCCAGCTGCCCCCATCAAAGTAGTGGACCTGAGCAATGATGAGAACTACCGCACAAAGCTCTAGGACAGAGCAAGAAAACTAAAGACACATAGACAGGGTGATATCAAAGGTGTAAGCAAACTATGAAGCAGTGGGGCCCTAGCTGGATAGAGTCTCATAGTCAACACCCTCATTAGCTTCATTCCAAAACAGATCTATTAAACTTATGGTCATGAGAACTCACTATAAGTCTTTGTACACAGATGATCAACGACTCAATCTACCTTCAAAAAAACAGAGGTGGTAAAAGGGTGAAGGTTGGCTTGAGTGTCCCCATCTTGACCCAGCCACCCATTTGCTGGGACTCGAACCCGATTTAAAGTCAAGCCAAGGAGACAGATGTGCCCTTTTGTACTCCCCAACCCCATTCCTTCCAAGGTCCAAACACAGAACCCATGACTCGGGAAACCTGTTATTAAGTAGCCAACCTGCTATTGTGCCCTTTTGTGTAATCTTACATGGTCCACTGCTTGTGGGTTTAGATTTTGTGATGATATCTTACGCTTGTTACTTGTGGGTTTTGAACTTATAATCTGCTCACGTAGAAGAGCTGGGGTCTCAGTATGATCTCCTTCAGTTTGCCGTCCAAATCAATCAAGTTTCTCTGGTTAAGAAAACTTGATATGTCTCCCTGTTAGATTTTCTCGGGACCCCACAATGATGCACAATTCAGGCTGTGCCTCACATTGTTGTTTCAGAGTGTGTTAACCTCACTAAATTTTCTTAAGGACAGACAGCCTTGCTTGACCTGTGCGCTCCAGGGCAATTTCAGTAAAATTCAATTTCCGGTTTTTGCTGGGACTGTGTCCCTTTTTTTTTTTTTTTTTTTTTTTTTTTTTCTTTTTTCCGGAGCTGGGGATCGAACCCAGAGCCTTGTGCTTCCTAGGCAAGCGCTCTACCACTGAGCTAAATCCCCAACCCCGTGTCCCTTGTTTTGAATCCCCATTGGAGCTGATTTTCCCTTCTTGCATTTACCTGGGTGCAGGCAGCCCAGCAGTTGGTGATTTCTTTTGTAAGGGCTAAAGTTTTAAGGGCTGTGTTTTAAGTGTTGATTACTGTGCTTAAGAGATCTATTAAACAGAAATGCCTCTAACCTATAAGCCCCACTTGCCCACGTCCAGATAACTCTATTGAGTGCTAGGTGTTGTTATTCATGTAAGATAAACTATCCATGTGTTTTCACTTCTTTAAATGAGTTTTGGTGCTTCAACTACACAAGATATGCTTGATCACATATAGCTGGGAGTTATGTAGATAGGAAATATGTCAGAATGTATCCTTGCCCCTGGTTGGTCAAAGACAGGAAGTGAAAGATCCCCGAAGGGAGACCCTTACTCAAGTCTCGCGAAGTTGTAGACCCCAGACACAGGAGAGACAATTTTGATGCAATACACAGAGGTGATGTTTATTACAGAGAGCTCTGGGCCGACACGTATCCCACGTAGAAGACAGAGGTGTGGACCCTGAGTGGCTGGGAGAAGGCTTTTTAAAGGAAGAAGTCACAAGCCCCAGGAGATGAGGGGATGTCAAAAGGAAATACCAAAAATGTCACAAGGGGAAACTCTCAAAGTCCCAGGAATCTTCTTAAGACTCTAGGGGTTTAAACCAGGGGAAAGGTCAAGCCCTCATTCTCCTGAGAACAGATCTTGATTCCTGTCCTTTAAGGTAAAGTTTGTCAGAGTTGACGAAGCATCTGCATCTGATACACCTCTGGTTAGGCTTTGGCCCCGGTTTCCTGGAATACCATCTGCAGGATACAATGGCTGGAACATTATCTGTAGGGCACAATGGGGGCTTGAACAAACATCACAGGGGCGGAACAGAACCCGTTACTCATTTACCCATGTCTGGTGAAATCCAGAGTGTCAGTGAGTCTGCACCAGTCCTCCTGCATTTTTAACCATCTGTCTTCCTGAGTCAGATCCTGTTGCTGAGTTTTGAGCTAATTTAAAACTCTCTCTCATTCCCCTCTTCTTCTAATAAGTAATTCTAATCTTAGAATTTTGGTATCAAGTCTCGTATTCTGCTTCACCAGTTGTCCTAATTGATTGGTAGTATTGTCTCAGAACCATCAACTGAACAGCACTCACCCGATGTTAAGCAAAAGCCATTAGACTATTTGCCACGCATGGGCCAAAAACTAAAACCAAGCGAATTATCAGTAATGGCCCAACTAGAGCAGAGAGTAATTAGTGGCAGCTGCCGTAGAACTAATTACTGTTTGGTTAAACAAATGCTTATGGGAGGCTGGTGGGGTTCCCAAACAGAGTCCCATTAGATGTCCTTGTAGCTGTCCTTGTAGCACCTAGGCTCAGCCTTAGGATCTTACTAAGTCTTTAGCATCAGGATTCCAATCTGGACATTATCTGAACCTACACACCAAGGTCATGACTGTCTTTTAGAACTTTTAAACTTATATAGGTTGTGGGTTGGGGATTTAGCTCAGTGGTAGAGCGCTTGCCTAGCAACCGGAAGGCCCTGGGTTCGGTTCCCAGCTCTGGAAAAAAAAAAAAAACTTATACAGGTTGTGATCCCTGAGGCACAGTACCAAGAAGTGTTAGGAGTACTAACATATGCAATGTTACATCATTTGCAATAGAAATCAAGCCTATCCCCACACCTATCCCAATGGAACCCAGGGTAAACATGAAATTCTTGTTTCTAAAGCACACTCTTTAAGTGAGCATAATAGCAACCTCCCAGTCACATCTCTGATGTATCCACTTATCTGATGTGCAAGTCTAGTGAGCTTTTTGAAGATCTGAGTGTCCCTCTGGGTCCCAGTTCTCAGCCCCAACAGCTAGTACGCGGCTAATGAGGGCTGAGAATTGATGGCTGTCAGGATGGTCAGCAGCACCAAGTATGGTTTTTTTCCAGCGAGGCTCGAGTGTCTGGGCTCGGTGTCGTCATATGTAGCCGAGTCTCCGACCTGGAACTGGTGAGATGTCTCAGGGGTCCCTGGGTCATAGACTGCTGCCAGCTGTGACCAGATTTTTTTCTGTATCACCTGTAGGTCTTTTAGCCTGGCATACAAATCATTATTACTATGACATGTTGGTTCAATAACATCATCTAATACAGTCAGAGGAGCCCAGGCCCCATATAAGATCTCAAAATGGGGTAAGGCTGAATCTGGAAGGGGTATTTCTTGCTCTGAAGAGAGCAAGAGGGAAGGAGTGCCACCCAGTCTGCGCCAGTCTCCATGATCAATTTGGTCAGGGTCTCTTTTAGAGTTTTATTTATTTACTCTACCTGTCCTGAACTTTGAGGTCTGTAAACACAATGTAATTTCTAATTGACCTCTAAATACTTGGCCACACCCTGGCTTACCTTGGCAACAAAAGTAGGGCCATTGTCTGACCAGATTACCTTGGGCACTCCAAATCGGGGGAAGATTTCTTCCAGTATCATCTTGATGACTATCGAGTCTGCCTCTTGCTTGGTGAGGAAAGCTTTTATCTATTCCTGAAAAGGTATCTACAAGCACTAGAAGATACTTGTAACCATATTTTCCTGGTTTTATCTCAGTGAAGATCACTTTGACTTCCCATGAAACACTCTAGGTCTCTTTGCCCTGTTAGTTTGCTAAGCATTCACTTACTGACATACCTTATACTTTTTTATTGCCTCTCTGGCTAAAATCTTAAAGTCTATTACATACACCTTAACTACTTGGACAAGCTTCTTATCTCCTAAATGAGTCCATTTCTGTATTTGGCAAAGTGAGTCTTTTGTTTGTTCTCTGGGGAGTATAGCTTTCCCCTCAGGTGTGCCATTGTCCTTTTTCTTTTAAGCAATTTGGGCCTTTTCTTCTGTTGTACATTCTAAGTGAGGCCATCCTTTAGTCCGATCCCAGTTCCCAGTGGCTGTCTCTTGCAGGCCTGTAACCAGGATAGGCTCCTGTATATTCATTTTTTGAGCCACTTAATCTACTTTGTTATTGTCCCATGCCACTGAATCTCTTCCCTCCTGATGTCCTGGGCAATGAATAATACTCACAGTTGCTGGCTTTATCAGGGCATCCAAGAGATGGCAAACGCATCTGTGGCACTGTTGTGCTGGTGGGTAGAGGTTCAGCCATTCCAGATGACATTTGTGTTGTCCACTATGGCAGCACCCACTTATCTCTGACCTTCATGAAGAGAACTGTTCCTGTCTGTGGACAAGGTAGCCTCGGCTTTCAGCAGGGGTCGATTGGTCAGTCACAGAGGTCTTTCCTCTACCCATGGGCTTCTGCCAGTGTTTGATACTCGTGCTGTTGTGGCTCCAGGTCAGGATTGGGCAGCAAGGTGACCAGATTGTCCCCAACCGGTGGAGAATCTAGTTCATGGCAGCTGACCAGTGGTCCTATCTTCTGGGACATTCTATTCAAAGGCAAAACATCAGCCACTCTATCACAGTTTAAGTCCTGGATTGGGTGATAATTGTTAGTGCCCGGCTGGCAGGAACGGTGTGTTCCAGGCAGAACAGCACTAAGCCACACATCTTTCAGCATCAGGTACTGGTGCACTGAGACAGGTCTTAAGCTCTACATACACAGTCTGCAGATGTGCATACACATGGCCTCACCCAGCCATTTTAGTCCATGCAAGCCATTTTGGAGAGCAAATTTCTCATGAGGAAGGGATAGGGGCAGTCATGGCAGGGATGACCATGAACTAGTGGGTTACCAGCCCACACCAAGGTCCACTGTTCTTCGGGAAGTCCATAAGTATTGTTTGTTGCCAGTAGCCCCCTGTACTCAAGGTCTTTTGTTGGACACTAGTCCATTTGGGTGTAGGAGCACAGAGTGTTGGGCCCCGTATTCACAAAACAACTGAGCAGGCTTCCCTTCTATCTTTGTGCATAGCCAGCACTCTAGGACCGAGAGGCTTGCCTTTGGGGCCACTGGAGAGGCCTCTCTTGTTCTTCCTGGGGCAGTCCCTGGCCCAGTGTCCTTTTTCTTTGCATTAGGCACTCTCACTCTGATCTTTAGCCAGGAATTCTCTTCTGTTGCCAGGTATTGTCTTCCTAGGTTCCCTAACTACTGTGGCCAGTATATGTTCCTCTCTCGTCTTCTATCTCTCTAGCTTCCTCTTCTTTTTCTCTCTTTTCTTCTCTAGCTTCCTGCTCTTTCTACCTTTTTTCTCCTTCTCTTTCTCAGTCTCTCTGTTCAATCTTACTTTCTCTGTAACTTACACTAACTCTCTCAACAGTTTAGCTTAACCCCTCAAGTTTCTTCATATCTTTTCTTTACCTTAGCCAAATTGGTGGGGCGTTTTCCAGCCCCTCAGAGACCCACCATTGGAGTCTGGAGGTAGACCTGGTGCTCCCTACCTTCAGGCATCTGAAGAGAGCAGGCAGAAATGAGTGCCTTCCATCCGTGTCTGGACCATTTTTTCTGGCCTCTAGTAGGATTCTGTATTTCCTGTAACAGCTACTAACAAGCATCTCAAGTGGGATGGTGAGAAAACAAGAAGAGAGACCAGAAAATAGAGATCCGCTGAAAAGGACAAAAGCATTCAGTCACACAGAAAGACAATCAAAAGATTAACAGTAAAAAAAAAAGAGTGTGCACAAAAACAAAAAACAAGTGGCTGCCGCGAGATCACCACAAAACTGAACTGATTCAGATGGGAGCTTTTGTAAGCTCACCAAAAACAGATGAAGGGAAGCAGATTCCACATCACTCCTCTTTTACAACCAGAGTCCACTAGTAGCAAAAAACAAGACCTAAGACACACAGACAAAGACCACTCTGGAAATACAGACAGCCGGGAGGGCGGGTCTCTTCTCCAGTCCAGGAGAATCACTGAATCCTCACCGGCACCCAGATGGGAATCTCCCACGTGTCCCTGGGGTCCCTTCTCACCTCCTGGAACGTCTCTCAGGGTTGCAGCCTGCAGTGCCGGACACTTCTGTCCCCTGCAGCCGTGGGGTCCTCATGGTCCTCTGCTAAAGCTGCCCAAAAAGCAGATCCGTGTCGCTCCTACCTGGAGACGACTGAAAACGAAAGTAAGGAACAGACAGACTGACAGATGCGGCGCCGCTCATTCAGAAACACTCAGGCAAACATCCAACTCACCTCCAAAGGGTCTTCGGGGTCTGGGGTGGGCGCAAAGATCCCGGACGAGCCCCCAAATGAAAGATCCCCAAAGGGAGACCCTTACTCAAGTCTCAGGAAGTTGCAGACCCCAGACACACCATTCCTGCTGATATCCCCACTCAATACAATAGTTTACTAGTGAACAGAGTCCATTTTGTAGGTTCTTAGTCTCATAGATAAAAGAACTTAAAGGCAGCCAGCCGTAACGTTGTACACCTTTAATCCCAGCACTTGGAGGCAGAGGCAGGAAGATCTCTGAGTTTGAGGCCAGCCTGGTCTACACAGTGGGTTCCAAGGCAGTCAAGTTTATATAGAAAGACTTTTTCTCAAGGGAATGAGCAAACAGATAATTAAAAACCAGATTCAGACGGAAAAGGAGGAACATTTTATTTTTTGGTGTTTAAGTCCTTCTATCTCCACCTTCCTTCATCTTATAAGGTGTTTTTAATTTATTCTAAATGGATTGTTTTTCAATTTTAAAAAAAAATGTTTACTTTTATTTATGTGTATATTTCCATGAGCCTGTTCGTATGCACCATGGAAATGTCTCTTATTTCTTCTGATGAGGGGATGAGATGAGAGCCAGACCCAAGCTGTTCTAATACACGGCTTGAGCAGAGCCCAGAGTGTTTCTAACTCTGTATTAACTATCCCTGGGCCTAGGCCTGGAAGCTTCTAGCCTCCATACAATCTAAAATTCTGCAAGCCTGGACCTTAAAGGCTTCAGCTTCCAGCCTCTGTCTGCTAACCTAGGCCTGGAATGTTTCAGCCTCCGAGACTTGCCGCTGGATAAACTCACTCTTTCTAGCTCTTTCTGAACTCTAGCTGGCCTCTCCAAGCTGACTGATTCAAACTGGCTTCTCTTAGCTTCCGACTGAGTTGCTCTACTTGGAAAGACTGCCTCTAAACTCCATGAACTGAACCGCCCCAGACTCAACTGCTCTGCTCCAAAAGGAACTGGACTGAATTGAACTCTCTCTGTGTTCTTTAAGTCACCTCTCTCTCCTGCTGTTCTCATGAGAGTTAGGTGTATCCTATCTCTGACCCATTCTGTCAAATCTTTCTCTGATTCCCTTTGTCTACCCTTCAATCAGACACCATTGTTTGGGATTAAAGGTGTGTACTATTGCAGCCAGAGGAATTGAAGGTGTGTGTCGTGCCCGCATTCCAGCTAAACCATGTCTCTGAATCTCAGTCCTCGCCAGAGCAGCCATGTTGCTGGATTAAAATTCTTCTACTGCACTGTGCGGAGCTCAGTACCCTCAAAGGGCAAAGGAGGTCATTGGACCCCCTGAAGCTGAAGTTACAGGCAGTTTTGAAATACCCAACATGGATGCTAGGACCCAAACTTGGTCCTCTGCAAGGGTAGCAAGTGCTCTTAACTGATGAGCCCCTTATGGAATATTCAGGTCTGAAATACTCTGGCTGTACTGTGCTTCACTGCATGAGTTACTAACTAAACAATCAACTCATTTACTGAGACATAGTTTTTCTGTGTAGCTTAGGTTAGCTCCTCTCTGGGCCTCCCTCCCACTGCTGGGATTGCAGACCTGCAACATTATTCCTTCTGTTCACACTTTCTGTGTTTAACATTTGTGGTTTGAGACTGACTCCCACTGTGTGGCTCAGGCTGGCCTCTAACTTGATATGCAGACCAGGCCTGGCCTGCAACTTGTTATGTAGACCAGGCTAGCCTCTAACTTAGAGAAATCTGGCTGCCTCTGCTTCAGGATTGCCCTGCTTTAACTACAAAGCCTTTACAGTGTGGTTTTCTTTTTTTTAGTCTTTTACTTGATGGTTTTCTTTTTCAGTTTCCTGGCCGTTCTTACTGTTCATTCATTGAGGGTCAGGTTAGGGACAATTTTCAGTCCAGAGAAAACAGTTTGCCAATTTTATTGGAATTGCACTCTGCGTATAAATTACTGTGTGTGTGTGTGTGTGTGTCTATGTGTGTGTGTATATGTATGTGTGTGTGGTGTGTGTGTGTCTGTGTCTCTGTGAGTTTCGGTGTGTGTGTGTCTGTGTGAGTGTCTGTGTGAGTGTCTCTGTGAGCATGTGTGTCTGTGTGTCTATTTGTTTATGTGTGTGTGTCTGTGTGTCTATGTGTGTGTGTCTGTGTGTCTATGTGTTTGTGTGTATCTGTGTGTATGTCTGTGTGTATGTGTGTGTGGTGTGTTTGTGTGGTATGTGTATGTCTGTGTGTCTGTGTGTGTGTCTGTCAATGTGTCTGTGTGTGTGTCCATGTGGTGTGTGTCTGTGTATATGTCTGTGTGTATGTCTGTGTGGTGTGTGTCTGTGTGGTATATGTGTGTCTATGTCTCTATGTGTTTGTATGTATGTGTGTCTGTGTGTCTTTGTATGTCTCCATGTGGTGTGTGTCTGTGTGTATGTCTGTGTGGTGTGTGTCTGTGTGGTGTGTGTAGACAGGCGACTAAGAAGTTTATTGCACTGAGTCACCTTTTGCAGAAACATTCTTTACTTGATTAGAGGCCAGAAGTAGCATTGCATCCCCTGGATCTGGGGTTATAAATGTCTCTAAACTTCCAAGTGTGGACTGAGAATCAAACCCAGGACCTCTGGAACAGCGTCCAGTGCTCTTAACCGCTGAGCCGTCCCTCCAGCCCATGGATATCACCTGTCTTAGTCAGGGTTACTATCGCTGTGATGAAACACCATGACCAAAGTAGCTTAGGATGCGAGGGATCGGTGGGCTTACACTTCCAGTTCATCACTGGAGGAAGTCAGGACAGGAACTCACACAGGGCAGGAACCTGGAGGCAGGAGCTGATGCAGAGGCCGTGGAGGGATGTTACTTACTGGCTTGCTCCCCATGGCTTGCTAGGCCTGCTTTCTTATAGAACCCAGGACCACCAGCCCAGGGATGGCTCCGCCCACAGTGGGTGGGGTACTTCACCATCAGTCTCTAATTAAGGAAATGCCCTATAGGCTTGCCTGCAGCCCGATCTTAGGGCATATTTTTTTCAGTTGAAGTCCCCTCTTCTCATATCTATCCTATGTCAAGTTGACCTAAAACCAGCCAGGACATCACCTGTGTACAGGCAGTTGAGCGTTGTGTAACATAGCCACTGGGATCCAAACTCAGGTCCTCTGCTAGAGCAGCATGTGCTCTTAACCCCTGAGCCATCCGTGTCCTGCTCAGCTTGCAGCGTCCTCCTGGACTTCATCCTGCTCAGCCCTGAACCCTGCCCGCTGGGCCGGCTACACCTTGCAGAAGCGCTGCTCCAGCAAAGCAAAAGTCAATCTGCTCTCGGGCGCCCAGCTGCCGCCCCCTGCCGGCCGGAGTCGCTACTGCAGTCTGAGCAAATCATAAGCAGTATAGTACCCTACTGGGCACTAAATCTAAATGAAGTTGGTTTTTATCTCGCTTTGTTTTCCTTCCACCCACTAATAAGCACCTCGATTTGGGCTTTACTGATACTCTGCGTTCCAGAGGCCAAATTTCTGAAGGCAGTGTTTGAAAAGTAAAGTAAGGTGGACTAAATTGTTTGGGGTTTGGCTCTGTTTCTAAGGCTGCGGTTTGAGCAGGAAATGCCCAGAGCCTGTGGTGATTTTCCAAAGGACTCCAAACCCTCTGTCATGCACACCTGTTCCTTGGGACTCTGGAAGGGCATGGAGCAGGTTTGAGTCTGGGAGACAGGAAGGAGCATTTGAGGAACCCTTACACCCCTGTTGTAAGTGATTGAGGGGAACCTCGATCCAGGCCCTAGTCAGTTCTTTGCTTTGCCACTCTACGGGCGCTGGTACAGCTGGATGATGCCTTCATCATGCAGCCTCTTCCAGACCGTTCTCTCTAACGCGAAGTCATGGTTTATGTAAAAGATGAGCCGTTTCCACGATGTATCATAGTAGTGATCAGAGAAGCGCTCGTGGCCCTGGGTGATGAAGCCATAGGCGCTCACCTGCAGAAAAATGGAAGAGGAGCTGGGACTGGAGTGGCTGCCTCCTGAGGCACTGTCCCTTTATCCTGGTCCTGGCCTAAGGGCTCTGAACACAGGTCCCTGTGGTGTACATGTTCACTCCCATTCCTGTCAGGGGTTCACAGCCTTACCTTGTCACAGAGATGAAGGGCTGTAAGCAGCAGGAGGGCACCAGTGGTGGGGCGGTATAGTCTCCAGTGGGCAGTGTCCAGGGTCTTTGACCTCAAAAACCTGTTCAAAGTAGCCAGATTCCCAACTGTCAGGAGCCAGCCAGGATGAGAGGCACCCGGCCCCCCTGTGGGCTTCCTACTCTTACCTGTTCTTCATGTAACGGAGAAAGTCTGGGTGTACCAGAAAGTATCGATCCAAGTCCAAGGCCTCTCTAAAGGCTTCCTGGGGTCTATGCCTGCGGCCAGAGATGGATCACTCAGGCCCCATTCTCTCTCTGGGGCCGTTGGAGGCCAAGTCATGGTCATGGTGTGACCGCTTTCCCATCACCACGTGGCACAGAGGCAGTCCTACCTGACTAACCTTTTTGAAATCACTCACCCACTTCTCAGTCTGGCCGGGTTGTTTCAGGGGCTGGAGGGGAAAGTGGTTACCTGAACCAGTAAAGTTTAGTATTTGCCATGGTCCGATTCAAGAACATAGCTTCCAGCCACTCATAGTCCCGGGTGCCTTCCAGGAAGTGTAGATATCGGACATCCTGAAGACCAAGGAGAACTGCCTTGAGGACCCTGAGTTGAAGGTAACCCACTTCTCACTCGAGACTGTTCCCTAACTATCCCATGGCCTTAGTAGCTGTTGTCACTGCTCTTGTCCTCCTCATGTGAACAGAGCTTGTGGTGATCTAGGTTCCATCCACACAAGGCACACCTATCTCCCCTGTCCAGAAGCCATGTAGCCACGCCCACCCTGTCTAAGGATTGTATAGCCATGCCTATTCTGTCTTCCGGGCTGTGTGGCCACGCCCATTCACTCTCAGTGGCCTCCCCTGTCCATGGACTTTATGGCCACGCCCATTCCTCACTTCTCACCTTCCCCAGAGGCACATGCTGGAAACCTTGACGACCCAAATTGAGGATAGACTGGACCAGGGAGAAGGCAGTGAAGCCATAGAAGGATGTCCGGGTCCCCACATCCTGTTCATATCCTTTAATAACGGCTCCACTCAGTCTGTATAGAAAAATCAAACCAGATGATGTGAATGGAGGAGAGACATTTTTGTGGAGTCCCGTGAGAAAGGTGAAGCAGGGAGGCAGGAGTTGTAGACACGCTTCATTTTCTAGATAAAGATATGGAGACACGTCTTACATAGGGATTTGTAGCTGTGAAGAGACACTGTGACCACAATGCCAACCCTTAAAAAGAAAAACATTTCCTTGGGGCTGGCTTACAGTTTCAGAGGTTCAGTCCCTCGTCATCATGGTGAGGAACATGGTGGATTGCAGGCAGGCATGGTACAGGAGAAGGGGCTGAGAGTGCTACATCTTAATCCACAGGCAGCAGCAGGAGACTACATGCCACACTTAGTGGAGCTTCAGCATAGACCTCCAAGACCACCCCCACAGTGACCCACTTCCTCCAAGAAGTCCACGCCCACTCCAACAAGGCCACACCTCTTAATCGGGCCACGCCCATGGGCCAAGCATTCACCCAGATGTGTGTATGCGGGCCATTCCTATTCGAATCACTACAGGACACTTATTGGGTCTCCCAGAAGAGCCTGTATCTACAGGCAACGGAGGAAGAACATAGCAAGGGAGGGAGAACATACCGGAAGACGTAGTCATGGCTGTCTATCTCCTGGCCCATACGTGAATTATTGAGGATGCCTCCGTTGCCCACTACAGCACAGGTGATACACGTCAAGTTCCTAGTGGGGAGGCTGGCAAGGAGGAGCTGCTGCTGGGGTACCGGAGGGAAGCGGCTCACCACCTTCTGTACCACTGGAACAGAGCGGGGCTCCATTCAGAGCCCTGGAAGGAGGCTGACCCAAGGCAGGAAACCAGCCACCCTCTGCTCTGAAGAAAGGACTCACGGGACTGATTGAGCTCCATGAAGCCGAAGGGTGGAGTGAAGTGCTCTAGCCTGTACCACTCGCTCTGGTTGAAGCGCCCAGAGTCCAGGAACAGAGTGATGTTGGGCAGAAAGATATTTTGTAGCCATGGTGAATGGGAAGCCTTGATCTTCACAGAGCCAGGGCAGGTCTATGTGCAGGAAGACATTTAAAGGTCAGGCAATGGAGTGGCTAGGGGCTGGGTGGGTTCCACTAGACAGAGGCTGGGCTTAGGGGGTGCAGTTTGAAAGTTCTTGCTCCCTACACTCTCTTTCACTGTGGACCCCAGGGTCTGGCTTCCTAACTCCCCATGTCTGGGTCCATCTTGGTCCCAGAAAATGGTCCCTCTCAGCTCCTAAGCACCTTACAATTCTGAAGGCCACACGTGTGTGCACTGTTCTGATGGGGAATGACCCTGCTCTGCGTGTATACACAAGCAGCTTTTCAGTATTTCCATCCCGGCGGGGTGAGAAGGACTAGGGAGGTGACGTGGGGCTGAGTGTTTGCAGCTTTTCTCGAGAACCCCTGGGAGGGGAACAGTTGTGCACTAGGCTGTGCCTTCTCGTCTGCTAGTCCCGTGTACTGAACCCCAGACCTGGCCACACTCTCTTCTCACAGAATGTCGGCCTGCCCCACGTCTTCTTCAACGGTTCCCAAACAAATCCCTTCCCAGCCACAGCTTTCTGAGTTGTCCAGACCTTGATCTGGACCTGCCTTCTCCTCCCTGACTCTGGCTGTTAGGAGAAGGAAGTGTGGGCCCATAGCAAGTGTCAGGCTGAGCACGGGCAGAAATGGCTGCTTGGGTTGCATAGTGCAGAATCATGGCGAAGGATCAGACTCACCGTCTGTAGGCTGCCCCCATCCAAGCTATATTCCTCCTCAAAATCCCACCGAGGCTCAGACTTGAAGTCGGAGGCCTTCAACCTTTGGCGTCTTTGTGTGGTGAGGTGTGGGAAAGAGGCAGGGGTTGGGGTGGGCTGGACCACCTTCTTCTTGGCTGGGGCAGCTCCTGTGGCCATTTGTGTCTTCCTTGTTGACAGTGCTCCTGTAGCTCTTGGTAGTTTGTCCAGATGTTTTGAAGCAGGCGTCTTTACCTCAGGTTCTGCCTTGCCCTTAGGATTCTCTGGTGCTAGCCTTATAGCTTGCAACTTCTTCTCCACCCCCTCTCCTCGCTCTCCTCGGGCTGTCGCTCTGTCCTGTTTCTGCAGCTCCACCCACTTTGTCCTGACAGAGGTTGTCTTCTTGTTGTGAACTGTGGGTGTCAGGGTCACGATGGGTCCTTGGGGTGCAGGCTTTTGTGGAATCCCCTGCAGACTTGATTCATTGTCCTCTATAAACTGGTACCTGGACACAGAGAACACGTGATGAAGGCTGGACGTTCCATAAAACCGTCACACACATCGCTAGCGGGCTGAGGAGACTGCTCAGATTGTAGAGCGTGGGCTCTTACTTACTCTTCAAACGTGAGCTCTTGCGTTTGAATCCTCAGCTCCCAGAGTGAACAACAACATACCACAAATAGAGCCGTGCCTGCGCCTGCGCCTGCACGCCCACATGTCTTCCTTCGTCACCTTCTACATTATTTTATGAGACAGAGTTTCTCACTGAACCCGATTCTCACTGACTTGGGTAGAGTGGTTGGCCGACCGCACCCCACAGATCCTCTGCCTCTGAACATCGGTATTACATGCTGGCGCCTGTGGGTGTGAGGCTCGAACTCAGATCCTCATGCTTGTGCACCAATAACTTTATCATTTGCCTGTGTCTTACACACAAACAGAATAAAACTAACAAGTCTTGGACTTAGGTCCGCTCAGTCTCCCATGAGTCTCACATTCCTGAGTGAGTCCTCTCTTTGGTTAGACTTTGCATCTCTTGAGAGCTCAGAATGAAGTGGAGTAAAAATGGCACCCAGGGCCTTAACCTCTGTGTTTTGCAGCCTCCAGGTTGGGTAGGACCACCATTGACCTTTATGGACCTCATATCTATCATCTTTAAAAAAGTGTGCAAACATCAGACTTGTACCGTTGTAAAGATCAAAGTCACACACAGAGTGACCCCAGTTCTGAATTGACGTGTCATCATAAAAGAGGGTGTTGCCACCTTCACAATGAGCCTCATAAAGCAATGTAAACTTTTCACAGCTCCCTTTCAGCATTTTAAACTTTATTAAATTACCTGTGTATGTGTCAGTGTATATGTATGAGTGTGTGCATCTGCACGTGTGTGCATGTACTCATGGGTGTGCATATGTCCACATGTGTGCATGTGTTCATGTGTTCTTGTACTCATCATGTGTGTGCATGCGCCCATTTGTGTGCATATACACGTGTGTGTATATGTTCATGTGTGCATATGCTCATGTGTGTCCATGTGTTCATGTGTGTGTATTTGCTCATGTGTGTATATGTGCTCATGTGTGCATGTGTTCATGTGTGTGCATGCATGTGGAGACAAGAGATTGGCCTCTGGTGTCTTCCTTAGAAACCTTCTTTGATCTTTGAGACAGATCTCTTGTTCGATTAGAGCTTGCTAAGGAAGCTTGGATGGCCATCATCTCTCCAGGATCTACCTGTCTCTACCTCCTAAGCACTGAGATTTGGAGCACTCCCCACCATGCCTGGATTTTACATGAATGCTGGGAATCGAACTCAGAACCTTGTGCTTGTGTGACAAGTGCTAGATTGACTGAGCCATCTCCCCAGTCCCTTCAAAGCTTTGCCTTGCTGTTTGAGTCAGGGTTCTATGTGGTGATGGCTAGCCTCAGACTCAAGGTCCACCAACGCCAGTGCTGGAGGTCATGGCTGATCCACTCCACTTGTCTATTGCTATCTGGTTTTTACTGGTTTTTACTGCTTCCATTCTTCTGCCCCTGCAGCAGCACGGTGACCCCTCCAAGCTGTAAAACCTGTAGTCACCTTTGTGCCCCCTCTTCCTCCCACCACTCCTTTAAAATATCTCCTGAAGTTCAGTTCTTTCTTGTCCCTCCCTGGGCTTCAGTGGCGGAAGCCTCCTCCCTCAGCACTTCCTGCCCGAGTTAACTACTTAGGCAATCTCTCCACCCCTGCCCTGGACTGCCTCACTGGATGGGTCAAACCCTCGCCTTCTTTTTTTTTTCCGGAGCTGGGGACTGAACCCAGGGCCTTGCATTTGCTAGGCAAGCGCTCTACCACTGAGCTAAATCCCCAACCCCAACACTTACCTTCTTGAAGCTGCCTTTCTGTTCTAAAAATCCTTTGCTACCATCCACCCCACCTATCTCCTGGGCTAGCCCTCCATAGTGGGGATGTGACTTCCCCATTGAGGAAGGCTGGGGGATTTTCTATGTGAGCTCATTCTCTGTAGACTCCTCGTCTGCTGCAGGCCATTTACTGGTCACTCAACCGAACTGCATACTGTCTGTGTGTGTACCTCCACGGCGCCCTCCTAGACTCTCTCTCTTCCAGAGACCTCTCCATGGCAATTTCTCCCTCTGTCAGTCTTTTGTAACTTAATTATATGCAATGTATTCAACAGGCTTCGTGTTACAGTCACTTGAGCTGATTGAAACTCATTCTAGTTTTGAGTGGCAGTGCATGCCTGTAATCCCTGCACCTGGGAGGCTAAGGCAGGAGCAGCAGTGTGAGTCTAGCCTGGTTCATATGGTGAGACACTGTGTTTCTGCCTGTGTTCAGTCTATCATCTATCTATCCAGCCAGCCATCCAGCCAGCCATCCATCCATCTATCTACAAATCTATTTATCTATAAGTCTATCAACCTAACTATAAATCTATTTATCATCCTAATACTCTATAAATCTATCTATAAATCTGTCTACCTGCCCAACTATCTTTTTTTTAAGATTTATTTATTTATTTAATGTATATGAATACACTGTAGCTATCTTCAGACACACAAGAGCTCATTACAGATGGTTGTGAGCCACCACGTGGTTGATGGGAATTGAACTCAGGACCTCTGGAAGAGCAGTCAGAGCTCTTAACCACTGAGCCATCTCTCCAGCCCCCAACTATCAATCTATCTATCTATCTATCTATCTATCTATCTATCTATCTATCAACCTATTTATCTATAAATCTATGTATCTATCAACCTAACTATCTCTAAATCAATCAATTTATCTATAAATATTTTTATCTATCAGCTTAACAATCTGTAAATCTATCTATAAATCTATTTATCGACCAACTTACCTATCTGTAAATATATCTATCAATCTACCTATCAATCTATCTCTAACCCTATTTATCTATAAATCTATATATCTATAAATTTAACTATGTATAAATCTACTTTTCAACCTAACTATCTATAAATCTATCTGTCTGTTTATCCAGTCATCCATCCACTCCCTTCTTCCTTTTTCCAGTGCTGGAATCAAACCCAGGGCCTCATAGATGCTGGGCAAGTTCTCTACCACTGAACTACACTTTCTCCTTTTGCAAACGTTCTTCAGGTTATATATTCTACCACCTGGTGTGGCCAGAGAGGCTCCTGCTTGCTCTGTGGTTCAGTCAGCTTGTTGGATGCCCCAGCTCTTGCTGACATGGCCTTAACAGTCAATATCTGAGGTTTTCCTAGGGAAATCCCTCCATTCTCCAGAACTCCTGAATCCTTTTCAGGATCCTGCCCCCCATCCCCCCACTGCTCTGATAACATCATTGTCCACAAACACATACCGGGGAGTGTGTGTTCCAGTTCCTGACTCCTGATGAAGGGGGTGCTAAGCTCCTGTCCCACAGCTCCCCAGGCCATGGAGACTTGGGACAGCAGAGCACAGCTGTTTTCTTTCCTTGTGTTACACAATGGACGGCTGCATTCAGCCTTTAGCAGTATCTAGACGACAATGGGTACCAAGCTGTTTGCCATACCCCTTAACTCAACAGAGTGTGGCATTGACTGACTGTGGGAGCTGGAGTGATTCTTCTGCAGACTAATCCTACTACTTTCTAGCACCCCTGGAGCCCTCCAACCCCTTCCCACATCTCCATGTGATTCTAGGGATGCTCTGACACTGTGACAGCCATTGATGTCTGAAATGCATACTTGAAAACTGATCTCTCAAATAACACAAATAAATAGTCCAGAGGGCTGGGCACAGGCACACACGCCTGTGGTCCTGGCACTTGGGAGGCAGAGGCAGGTGGATCTCTGTGAGTCTGAGGCTAGCCTGGTCTACATAGCAAATTCCAGGACAGCCAGGGCTACACAGAGACACTTTGTCTCAAAGGAGTCCCAGCAGACACAAACACAACTTCTTACTGTAAGAAGGATCCAAACTGAAGCTGTTTTGAGGGAAACTTCCATTTTGAATAGGGGTCAAATAAAGTTTTAGCCCCAAGACCTCACTGGGTAACGGACATCCTTCTTGGCAGAAAGAGTCATGTAACTGGGTAATTTACTTCCTGGTTGGCAAGTTGAGATATGAATGTTTGGCGGGTTGCCCCTCCAGGGTTGAATGGGAGCAGGGGAGCAGGAAAAGTGAAGCACAAAGACATGCTCCACAGGAAGTCCCCATCCCTAAATCCTGATTGGTGGGATAACTTGGCACAGGTGTTTGTAGTTTTTGGAGCTTAAAAACTCCGGGGCTGGGGATTTAGCTCAGTGGTAGAGCGCTTGCCTAGGAAGTGCAAGGCCCTGGGTTCGGTCCCCAGCTCCGGAAAAAAAAAAAAAAAAAAAAGAACCAAAAAAAAAAAAAACAAAAACAAAAACAAAAAAAAAAAACTGTACCATTCTGACTCGGGGTCACAGTTCAGTTCCTACATCTCTCTTGCAGCCCTGACTGATTGGTAGTGGTCTGAATACAATACACTTTGCCACCTGCTTAAGTACGTATTAAAATAACCTTTGAATACTCGGTCAGCTCCTGAGTCTGCGCTGTTGTCCCTGACTGGTCGGTTTCTGGCCTAATTCAAAGAAAGATCTTGCTTTGCTGCACTCCCTTGCCTTCTTGGGTTGTTTTGGATGATCGGACGCTAACAATAAATATCACAAGCAAAATCAAATGCCTTCTAAATGAACTCTTGAAGCTTAGTGAACCCAAGGACCGAGACAGTAGCAGGAGACACATAGGAAGTTTTGCACATTTGGGGGGAGCGTTGAACCAACCTTTCTCCGAAGTCACAATCTAATGACCCTAAAGGAAAGGCACACAAATCTGCCGTGACAGGCAGGGCAGTGTAGTTATTGTTGAATGACTCACCTTAGCCATCTGTCTTCCTCATAACGAGGAGTGAGAACCTGGACCTGAAGGTTTTAGGACAGGGCCCGGTGCATAGAAACACCACAGAAGGGTCAGCTACTGTGGCAGTGCGAATTCTGTGCAACCCAAGTCTTAAGGAGTAACAGAGTTAGGGAGACCCCACTTCCTGCTTCACTACTCTGATTTTTTTTTTTTTTTTTAAAAACTGGCTCTCCCGGAGCTCAGGCTGGCCTTGAACTTGCAATGTAGAAAAACTCGTTCCCTGATCATCCTGCCTCTGCATCAGAAGTGCCGAGATGTGCCACCATCCTGGTGTGACACCAGAATCAGTCTTTATTCACACTGGGCAATTACTTGGACTTCTCTGTACTACCCCCCCCCGCCCCGCCATCTTGTTAGAGAATGAATGTGTCGTTTTCAAATATCAAGGGCAGTAAAACAAAAAGAGAGACGCATTTTCATCGAGTCTGTCAGGAAAAAGGTGTCGCTGCTGGAGATGTGCTAAGTGGTCTAGAGGTTCTTGTGGAGATCTCTCTTGGAGCACAGATTTGGAGGCTCCCCTTCACCCCCACCCGTGGGCAGTCCTGACTTTCCTGACTCACTTTTCAGGGTGAGAATGCTTCTGAGTCATGGGAAATCCACAGCCTAGGTCTGGGCTTTGGGTCTAGGGGAGTGGCATGTAAAAGCCAGCACTTCAGCTGCCCTAGTACTTTAGCAGCCCGTGGGGGTAACAGTGTCAGCCTGCCCTCTGCAGACTCCGTCCACGAGTCCCAGCTCATCCTTGCCTTTTCACACAAGCCTCCTGGTATCCTAGGCACCTTGGTCAACACCACCAATTCCTTCCTGGTTCTTTACGAGACTCCTGACCTTAACACCCCTGGAACCCATGGGTGGCTCAGAGTTCCCCAGGCCTCCCCTCAGATGCTCTTTCTGGGGATGACAGGATTGGCATTTTCTTACCTGGAAACCCTTGTGCTTGGCTCCTTGACAACGGAGGGCAGGATAAAGAGCAACATCAACCCAGTCAGAAGCAGGAAAGTTTGCCCCTGGGAAAGCCCTCTACAACGGTTCTCCATGGTGGGCGGCTGGCCCCCAAACGCACGTGTGATGAGCGAGCCTCCTGAGGTAGCAGGTCACCTCCTTGTCCAGATGAGAGTGAGGGAGCCCTGACCTTTATCATGTCGCTGAGCTGCTCTTTGGGTCTGGAGAGCACAACATGTAAATGAGGGGTGGAGTACTGGTTTAAGCTGACATGATGAAGGAGAGAAACTCTTATTCAAACAAGGTTTGTTTGTTTTTGTCTCTGAATCCAAACTCCGGAAACTATATGAGACCATGTATCTGTCATAAAAAAACCTCAATTTTTTTTTATCTGGTCATTTCCTCTCCCAGCCTTATCCGTAAGTGGGAGAAGCAGAGGCATTCGGTGCGCTCGGGTGCTCAAGGGAGGAACCCTGCCTGGTCACTATTTCGGGTGTTAGCCGCCTCTCTGAGGTTGGGGCTGGAGTGTCGCCAGGAAGACTTGCTCACATCCAGGGACCATTAAAGGCTTTACAAAAAGGCTCCTATAGAGAGCCGGGGAGAAGGCTCTGTGGGTGAGCTGCTAGTACAGAGGAGTTAGGTTCAGTTCCCAGCATCCACAACCATCTCTAACTCCAGCTCCAGGGGATCTGCTGCCCTCCTCTGACCTCTGTGCACCCATGCACATTCGTGCACTGATACACACACACACACACATACACATGCACAGGCACACACGTACATGCATACACACACATACACACACGTACATGTACATACACACATGCAACGCACATGCACATACACACATGCATATACACACACACACACAACATAACTTTTGGGTAAAACAATATGGTGTGAAGCAATAAATTCAGACTTTCAGGAAACAGAAGTATTGTGGATTACTGGTTAAAGGGTCTTCTGGCTTCTGGGATGCTGTTCGGGACAAGCACTCTCGATACCACAGGTATCACTTGGAAGGTGAGCTTCTGATGGTGAAGGGCTGGGTTCATTGCTCAAATCTCACTGCTTCTGTTTCTGTCCCCCAAAGCCCTTGGCTTTCGTCCACAGCACGCACCAGTATGTGCCTCAGCCGCCCTCCTAGGGATGAAGGAGTGAAAGCAGGAGCCTGGGCTTGCAGGACAAGGCTAGGTTTAAACCCCGTAGTGCCTACTGCAGCTCCTGGCACCAGAACAAGAGCACACATTCCTTTCGAGGGGTTCTCATGCCCTGTGTCCGTCCCACTGTCTTTCTGTCTTCTGCCTATCTCTAGGCAACAACTCTAGACGCACTTTCTGAATAGGCTCGTGACTACTCGTCACCCTTGGGACTTGGGCGATGCCCAGGGTAAAGCGTTTTGCAAGGATGAAGGCCTAATTGGTTCAATCCTCAAAAGCCACATGAAAGAAAACAGGGGGCAGGGAGCAGGGAAAGCACCAGGTGCAGTAAATCTGGTTCAGCAGGCTAAGGTCCTTGCTGTTCAACCCTGGTGATCCCCAAAATCCACATACAGGCAGAAGGAGAAAACCAGCTCCCTGGGACTGTCCTCTGACACAGTGCCTCAGCCCCAATAATAATAAAGTCAAATTAAAATGTAGCAGCAGAGCGTGGTGCATGCTAAGAATTCTAGCAATGGGGAGTGGGAGGCAGGCAGATCTCTGGCCTGCAAAGGCTACTTGGTGGAGGGAGATCAAATCAGAAACGGTATGCCTTGCAGGTTAAGGGTTCTGTTTGTTATTAAGAAGACCCTGTTCCTTAGATCTGATGTAAACTGTTTGAGACCCCATCCACACGGTGTATATGCCTAACAATGTATAACTCTCCCTTGTGGATACCTAACAGTGTATAACAGCCCATTCTCCCCTGTGAATACCTTATCTCGACCATATAAGGGACTTCAAAAGGCCAGCAGGGGCTGCTTCTACGAATCCCGACTTAGGGCGAGAGAGCTGGCTGACCAGTCTCAGGTGCCCCACAAAATACAGTTTGCTTTAATTGGACAATAGTGGATTTGGTCTCTCCTTACAGTTCTCAGGTTTTACGGTGGGTACCCAGCAGTGAGAGTTCCTGTCTCAACAAAAGGGGACGGCTCATAGGAATGACAAAGTTGTTTTTAGTCTCCACCTGCATATGGTCACACTGTGCGCGTGCGTGCGCGCGCGCACACACACACACACACACACACACACACACATACACATACGAACATGCATGCACACACACAGAAGCTGTAAGTGGTTTCGTGGCGACCGAAGGGCCGCCTCGGTGTTAGAATATCCCATGGTGACAGACACAGGAGCGGCGCTGACTCCTAGAGATGACACGTCTCATTGCTGGGTCCAAGAGCTGGATGCTAACACAAGGAATGCCACGAAGTCATACATGGAAGAGACTTATCGGGGTGGGGGTGGCATGCAAAAGGCTGCCTCTGAGCAGGGATAGAAAGGGGGCAGGCTGTGAACGTGCAGGTTTTATAATGTACAGCTCACGTGCATAGAGAGAATTTATAACTGTGATGACAGTTGGAAACGTGGCATTTGTCGACTGTCGATGATGCAGCCACAGGTGCCGAGTCACTGAAGGTGGCAAGACACTGATACATAAAAGGTGTGTCACACACTTACAGTTGTGAGACATGAGAATCTGGTAACAGTTCATTCTGCTCCAGACAGAACCAGGCACTGGAAACAGCCAGTTCAAGAGAGGCGAGCAGAAACTTACATTAATTCCCTATTCTGAAGCAAAAATGATTATACATGTTGGGGCAAAACTGGTTTTTTTTTTCAGAGAAGAAGGGAAATCAGAGAGGGGAGAATTATTTTATGTCTCTATCCACTACCTAATATTTTGATGGTAAAATTCCTTGAAGGGGTTGCAAGGTAAAACCAGCCAATCCGGAGGGCTGTTCTCAGCAAGCAGCCTGTGTTTGCACAGTTTTCTAGAGTGAGCAAGCCTTGAACTCCCTCTGACACTGGAATCGTGTGTGTGTGTGTGTGTGTGTGTGTGTGTGTGTGTATGAGTGTGTTGTGTGTGGTGTATAAGAGAGTATGTGTGTCATGTGTGTAAGTGTGTGTGTGTCTGAGTATGTGTGTATGTGTTGGGGGAGGGTGCACTTGAGCATAGGCAGAGGGCAGAGGTCGACCAATGTCAGGTGTCCTCCTTGATGCCTCTCTACCTTTTAAGAAATTATTGTGGGGGCTGGAGAGATGGCTCAGTGGTTAAGAGCACCGGCTGCTCTTCCAGAGGTCCTGAGTTCAATTCCCAGCAACCACATGGTGGCTCACAACCATCTATAATGAGATCCGATGCCCTCTTCTGGTGTATCTGAAGACAGCTACAGTGTACTTATATATAATAAATGAATAAATCTTTAAAAAAAAAAGAAAGAAATTATTGTGGGGGGGGGAGGATGGGAAGGGGATCACCCAGAGAGAAGGGGAAGAGGAGGGGTTAGCGGGATGTTGGCCTGGAAACCAGGAAAGGGAATAACAATTGAAATGTAAATAAGAAATACCCAAGTTAATAAAGATGAAAAAAATAAATTATCGGCATGTGATATGTGAGGGCATGTGTTGGTGTGTTTACGTGTGTGGGCATGCACACGCCTGAGGATGTCACAGGACAAGCTCTGAATGTCAGTCTTCGCCTTTACCTTGTCTGAAACACAGTCTCCTCGCCACTGTGTAAGCCAGACTGGCCCACGTGTTTCTGAATTCCATCTTCCCGTAGGGGTGTACCGGGACACCGGGCCCATGGGTTCTGGGGTCCCAAGTCAGGCTGCTGAGTTTGCATAGCAAGCACTTTACCCACTGAGTCATGTCCCCAGCTCACCGTGTGACCTTATTTTTCGAGACCGAGACCGGGTCTCCCACTGAACCTGGAGATCGCAGATCAGGCTGGCTGGCCAGAGGACCCTAGCAATCCACCCATTCCCCTCCCCAGGAATTACAAGCATGCACTTTTAATCCTGCTAGGGGAGACAAGATCACTACTGCAGTTTTTGAGCCAAATTCAAAGAAAGCTTTATTAAATACTGGCCAGGACGGTGAACTGTTGGTGCCTGGTTCACAACTGGGATTCCCAGAGTGCGGCACCAAATTACATTAGTCAGAGGTCTCAAAAAGCAAACCCCCACAAGGCTACATACTTCCCTCCTTCGTTCAATGGGGGGGGGGGGGAGCATACATCCCGACATCCTGCCATCCTACCACCCACTTACAACACCTGAACGGGCACATCCCGTATCCTGTATCGTTGGGGCAATCAAGCTTGTTTACAGAAGTGAAAACACAAGGCTTATCTTACACAAACAAAAGCCCTGAGCATTCCAGGGCGCTACCTGTCCTTGGGCAAGTGGGGCTTCCAATCAGAGGCAATTTTTGTCTTATAAATCTCTTAAGCACAGTAATTTAAACTGAAAACATAACTTGAGCCGTTGCAACAGCACCTTACCCAGGTTTTCATGAGTTCAGGGAGTTGAATTCAGATCTTTGTTCTTACAAGGAAAGCACGTTACCAACTGAGCATCTCCCCAGCCCCAGACTGGAATTCATTTTTTAAAAGATTTATTTACTTTGATTTTTATGCATAAGAGGGTCTTGCCTGCACTTAAGTCTGTGAAATGTTACGGAGTTCAAGACCGGTGAGGTAGGATGACCACAGACTCAATTCAAATTATAGTTGGATGGATTTATTTAAGCTTCTAATCTCAGCAGCCTTAAAGCCGAGTTGAAGGTGTGCTGCCCAGAGGGTGTTTTAGGAAGGTGTTTTTTAAAAGGCTAAAACTATGAAAGGCACCTTGAATTTTTGCACAAGCCAAGAACTCTTTTATTTTGCCAAGATTAAGTGGTTAGAGTGACCCCCCCCCCAAAAAAAACCCTTGAGTGTCTGTGTAAGTGAGTTACAGAAATCATAAAGCGGCTAGTCCTATCCTTGACATGACAACCCAAATGGGAACTTGTCTTCCAGGAATTCAAACCTGGGACAAGCAGTTATTAGGTATTAAGACGGAGACCTGCCACAAAATGGAGTCCCGTTTGCCATCGCAGCACCGCGTGCGTATCTGGTACTTGCAAGTCCCCCTTTAGATTTGGGATCCTTTGGGTTATGAGCTCTTTTGTGTTATAAGCTCTTGTTTTGTTTTATTTTGGGACACCATCTCGCGCATCCTAGGCTAGGTTCCTCCCCCAGAGTCAAGAGCAGAAGGGATGAATGGGTTCCTGCGTGGCAGCGGCAGCGCTCCGCAGCTTCTCTCCTTTTCCTTCAGTCCAGAGCCCCGCCCACAAAATACTGACGCCCACATTCGGAATGGGGTCTCCTCAACTCAGTTACTTCTATGATGTAAATCTATTATAACCTCAAAAAGAAAAAAAGTGAAAGAAGAAGAAACACAAAGTCAAGGGAAAAAAATAATTATTTTAGGTGTATGAATGATGTTTTTTTGTTTTGTTTGGTTTTTTCCGGAGCTGGGGACCGAACCCAGGGCCTTGCGCTTCCTAGGCAAGCGCTCTACCACTGAGCTAAATCCCCAACCCCGATGTTTTGTTTTGAATCTGTCTGGCCTCCATGTTCATGCGTGGTACCCTTGAGGATCAGAAAAGAGTGTCAGAGCCCCTGGAACTAGGGCCTGAGCAGCCTTGTAGGTGATGGGAATCAAACCCTGGTCCTTGTGCTACAACAAGTGCTCTTAACTACTCACTCAGCCTTATCTCCAGCCCCATAAGAAAAATCTCAAAAATCAAAACAAACAGGCAAACACATAGTGATGCGCGCCCTTCATCCCAAGACTTGGGAGGCAGAGACAGGGGATCTCCGTAATTTTCAAGCCAGCCTGGTCTACTTTGGGAGTTCCAGGCTTGCCGAGATTACACAGAGAGACTCTGTCTTAAAAACAAAGCAAAGCGGGCTGGAGAGACGGCTCAGTGGTTAGAGCGCCAGAGGTCCTGAGTTCAAATCCCAGCAACCACATGGTGGCTCACAACCATCTGTGATGGGCTCCGATGCCCTCTTCTGGTGTGTGTGAGGACAGCAGCAGTGTACCCACATACAAATAAAAACAAAACAAAGCAAAACAAAACAAAACAAAACAGAACAAAAAACAAACAAGACGAGATTAATCAAGCAAAAATACTAAACAACAAA
Source organism: Rattus norvegicus (assembly GCF_021556685.1). Lineage (NCBI taxonomy): Eukaryota > Metazoa > Chordata > Mammalia > Rodentia > Muridae > Rattus > Rattus norvegicus. Next base: position 108,350,259 of record NC_141543.1, read on the forward strand.
CCCGTACAAGCTAAGCTTTCTGCTTGTGAGCAGATTCTGTATTTATTAAGAGAAACATACAGGTTAGGTTTCTAGAGGAGCTCTATGAATTGGTGTGTAAATATACACAGGGAACATACAGAGCCCCTAGAGCCACACAGAAGGGGCATCTAATGAGCTCAGCCCAGCCACAGACAGACACTTCATCCCGAGTTCCCATCCCAGCCTGTGGAATAACACGGATCCATCGACCCCCAACACCTAGAGGTTGAGATTCAGTCAGGAGTCAGTCCTGGCCCCATCTGGTTCAGATCTCCCCCATGCCAGAGAGGGTCTGGAAGAGATCACTGGAGTCACAGAGTCCCACAGTTGACAAGGCTCAGTGCTGACAGCTGCTTTGTCAGAGACGCCCTCATGGAGGGGGTTCTCGGAGCTGGCTGGAGAGTTAATTTAATTCCCCGACCGCAGTTCCCAGGGGTGCCATAGACACACAACCAGGTCCTTCCTTATCAAGACTTCTAGACCAGAGACAAAAGAGTGAATCAACCATATAAATCGTGCTTTGGGGTTTAGAAGCAAGAGGTTGAGGAAGGGCTATGCAGAGGAGACCAGGTAGAGAAGGAAACGCCATTGGGTGGAAGCAGAAGGAACCAGGAGCATCAGGAACTGGCTTCCTGCTTTGGAGATTAACAAGAAGCCAGCATGTCTGACCCAGACAGGTTGTGGGAGGGAACTTGGGAATTAAAATTTCCTCCTGACCCAGAAAACCTCTCCACAGAGGAGGAAGAGAGAGAAAACCAATTTGCTTAGTGAATCTCATGTGCGCTCTGAGAGAGCCCAAAGATGGGAGGAAATCTTGCCCTTCCAGAAAGGCACAGCTCATCACATGAGCAGCCAGGCCCTTTTCCGACCAGGATAGTTGCTAGAAGGGAGAAGATGGGGGTGGAGTGGTGGCGTTTGCCTATACACTTCCTCCAAATACCCAACTCCAACAAGGCCATATCTCCCGATAGTGCCAGTCCCTGAGTCAAGCATATTGAAACCACCGCAGACCATTACTCAAATTCTTTGGTCAAATCAGGCAAACTCTGTTTTCTGACAGACAGGGTTATCTGCTTAAAGCAGGGTCTGAGAAAGTGGCATTAGACATAGAAAAGACTAAGATTTATATAGCCCCAAATATTGCAAGACTGGGGTTTTCCAAGGATTTCTGGACATGTAGGAACTTGGTAGAACATTTCATTCGCTGTTAGCCAAAAGGCGGGGGAGCGATAGAACATTTCAAAATTACTTGGCAGACCATATTATCAGGGTGAAGGTCAGTCAAGGCCTAGGGTGTGTAGCATATCAAATTTCAGAAAATGGGTCAAGACCCGGTCAAATGCAAGTTTTACAGAAAACAGAAACGGGGCTGGAGAGATGGCTCAGCGGTTAAGAGCACTGACTGCTCTTCCAGAGGTCCTGAGCTCAATTCCTAGCAACTACATGGTGGCTCACAACCATCTATAATAAGATCTGTTGCCCTCTTCTAGTGTGCGTGAAGACAATAAGTGTACTCATATACATAAAATAAAATAAATATTTTAAAAAGGAGAAGGACTATGTTTTAATAAATAAATAAATAAATATTTTTGAAAATGTTTATTTTGTTCAAGGTTCCAGCTCACAGTCTATCATGGAGGGGAAATCAAGGCAGGAGCTTGAGGTAGCTGGTCACATCCACAGTCAAGAATGGAGGGAGAACAAATGCACGATTACCTGTATCTTCTCAAATAGCCCAGGACTCTCTGCCTAGAGAATGGCGCTGCCCACAGTGGGTGGATTTCCAGCGGTCCTCTGTTGAGATGCTCTTTCCAGGTGAACTGTGTCACTTTGACAGTTTACGTTACTTTCTCCTTTTTTGCCACTGTAAAAAAACGAAACAAAACAAAACAAAAAACCCCATTCGGGCAAACAGGTCTAGAAAAGAAGCATAGTGACCACTCGGGTCCCTTTTTTTTTTTTTTCCGGAGCTGGGGACCGAACCCAGGGCCTTGCGCTTGCTAGGCAAGCGCTCTACCACTGAGCTAAATCCCCAACCCCCCCTTTAGGCGTTTTATTCAGAACTGTGAAGAGTTGTGAAGAGTTGTGAGACAGACAGCACTTGCTACAGCTGGAGCAGTGCAGACTAACAGCGGGAATCAAGCAAGAAGTGACTGCTGCTCTCTACGAGTCTTCCCGATCCTTGGGAGGTGGTGTTGGCCGCGGAGGCGGAGGCCTGGATGTTTGACAGCCAAAGGAATGCCATATATCTTGGGTAGCAGTCACCCTACGATCGGGAAACTTAAAAGATTGACAGAGCCCTTCCTGACATTACCGAAGTGGGAGGAACTTCTGGGAAGATGAGACTGGGGTAGAGATGCCTGAGTCACTCGTGCGCCATCTACGCCCTAATCAACCCGTCACCCGTGCCCCTGGAGCAACAACTTATCCGTGCAGCAGGAATTCATTCCACTAAATCCACTGGTTTGCCAAACTATCCTCGGGCTGGATCTTTTCCTTCAGGCGCCAGCAGCGAGCAGACGTTTGTTACATCTCTCGGGGCAAAGTTGCACAACAGAGACCAACAGCAAGAGATGGAACCCGACCGGATCTGGGTTCTCCCCTTTGGGTCTATCCCGTCTGGCCTGAACTAATCATTTCCATTTCAGTGTCTGCACCAGCGCAGCTAGGAGCTAGCCCTAGTAAGAGAGAGAAAAGCATTTCAGACCTAGACTATGCAGCCTCACTGCCACGGCTTCACTCAGTGGCCAGGGCGCATGCGTTCCAGCTTGTGCTCCCGGAAGGAGGTGGAGGTGGCCGATTCAGATAGTGGGTTTAAAGCACGGTGGATCTGACACTTCTCAGCTGTCATAGTTAGGGTTTTTCTGCAGCTCTTATAAGAACAACATTTAATTGGAATTGACTTAGAGGTTCCGAAGTTCAGACCACTATTGTCAAGGTGGGAGCAGGTCCAGGTAGATGTGAGGCTGGAGTTGCTGAGAGGTCCACCTCTTGTTCCAAAGGCAGCTGGGTGAAGACTGGCTTCCAGGCAGCTAGGATGAGGGTCTTAAAGCCCAAGCCCACGGAGACACACCTACTCCAACAAGGCCACACCTTTTAACAGTGCCACTGCTTGGCCAAACCATCACCAGCCTAAAGTGAGGAGTTAGCCAGACGCTGTCAAGGGACTGAGGGAATGGGAGGGTGGTTATGGAACAGAGGAGACTACTCCGCGTTAAATCTCCCCATTGTAAGGCGGGAAGGGGCCCAGGAGTTGGCACAGAACACACCCAGACACGAGGTCCTCAGCACAAAGGAGATTTACTACCCCGGAGGGACAAGCACTGGGGGTCTACCTCTGGATGGGACAAAGGCAGGTGTGTCTGCAAGAGTGGGCTTTTCAAGAGAAACAAGGGTAAGTCTGTGTTAGGATGAGTTGGTGAGTCCTGATTGGACCGTGTAGCCAGTGATGCTGAATTATGAATTCTGATCGCTGGAACGAAGTTTTAGTCAGGCATAACCAAGTGGCCGAATAAGGGACTGGACCTTGGAGGGCTTTAGGAATGTGATCTGACGTTTAGCAAGGGAAAAGGCCAAAGGTGCCGTCAGGACTGCTCACGAGTCCCTCACCAGTGAGCTGAGCTATCTCAAAGGAAACACTATAGGGCTGGGGAGATGTCTCACTGGGTAAAGGTGCCTTCTCACAAGCTCGAAGGCTTGAATTTGATCCCTGGGACCTTCATGGAAGAGGGAGAAAACTAACTCCTGAAAGTCTTTTTCTAACTTACACACACATGCACATGCATGCACACGCATACTCACATACACACACGCACACACACACATTCACACACACATACACACTCACACAGACACACATACTCACACACAGCACACACACAGCACACTCAGCACATACACACTCTCTCTCACACACACACACTCAGCACACACTCTCTCTCTCACACACACACACACACACAAGATTAATTAAAACAACAGAAGCAACACCAAAAAACTCACAATAAATAAAACAAACAGAAACGACAAGATAACCACGCTTAGATTCTTGTTCCACTCGATTCTATTGCTTTCCCTGCTTGTCCCGCTCAGACACCACCTTTTATTCTGTAACCTTTGCCTCTGGCAGCCCTGCAGCGAACCTGCTACCCACTGTCTGGGGAATGTAGAAGCTGAACTGAAGCTGTGGCTGGGTCAGTAGAGTACTTTCCCAGCATGCATTTGAGGTCTTATACTTTAGAAATCAGGCATGGTAGTGCTTGACTGTACTCCAGCTTTTGGGAGGCAGAAGCTGGAAGATCAAAAATTCAAGGTCACCATCACCTACATGGTGAGTTCATGGTCATCCATAACGAAAACCCTGTTTAAAAAATACAACAAAACAAAACAAACCTAAAAATAGCTGGGTGGTGGTGGTGGCACACCTTTGATCCCAACACTCCGGAAGCAGAGGCAGCTGGAACTTTTAGTTCCGAGGGCAGCATGGCCCAAAGAGTGAGTTCCAGGACTGCCAGGGCTCTGAAGAGGAAACCATGTTTCAAAATGAAACAAACAAACAAACAAAAACAAAAGAAATGAAAACTTAGAAGCTAAATGTTCCAGAGCACCAGTGTGGTGTCCTGAGCCCTGCAAGGGGAGGAACACTTTTTCTGGACCTTTATTTGTATCTGTGTACCAGTCCCCAGAGACTTTGTGACCCTAGAGATGGTACAGTGGTAGGAATCCAAGTTTGTGTATCTCTAAGGATGTTGGTTGTATTTAAAACATTCACAAAAATAAGAGAAAGGGACAGACACACACACACACACACACACACACACACACACACACACACGAGAGAGAGAGAGAGAGAGAGAGAGAGAGAGAGAGAGAGAGAGCGCAGCTATTCCTGCGATTCACTGACCCTGTGAGCCTCCTCCATCCAGGCAGGAAGCCTGTGTCCAAGAATAGTAACTTCCAGAGCTGAGCAGCCTTGCTGGGCCGCCTGGACAGAAAGAAGCCTTTGTCCCTCTGTGTATTTATTGCATGACTATAATCCAAGGTGTTTGGCCCAGTCCCCCCCTTCTTATAACACTTAATCCTTCCTGGACATCTTGTCGATGCCGTAACTCTCTGCTGGTGTTACGAGTGTCGATACTAAATCAAAACACTAGATAAGAAAGGCAGGTGAATGCAATATCTAAAGCAAAATACGCGCTGTCATTTAAAAGCGTGGCTTAGGGGGCTGGAGAGATGGCTCAGCGGTTAAGAGCACTGACTGCTCTTCCAGAGGTCCTGAGTTCAATTCCCAGCAACCACATGGTGGCTCACAACCATCTGTAATGGCGATCTGATGCCCTCTTCTGGTGTGTCTGACGACAGCTACATGTACTCATAAAATAAATAAAGCTTTAAAAAAAAAAAAAAGCATGGCTTAGGGCTAGAGAAATGGCTCGGTCAGTCAAGTGCCCCGAGTCGTGATTACATGCTAGGGAGTTGAGACAGGAGGACGCCTAGGCTTGCTAGTCAGCTAGCCTGGCCATACAGACTGGCTTCAGGTTAGGGAGAGGCCCTGTCTCAAAAACAAAAACAAAAACAAAAACAAAAAAACATTGTTAATGGGGGCTAAAGAGATCGATCACTTAGTGATTGAGAGGGTTTTCTGTTCTTCCACAGGACCTGAGTTTGGTTCTCAGCAGCCGCACAGGGCAGCTCACAATCATCTGTTTGTTACTCTGCCTCCAGGGGATATGACATCTTCTTCTGGTCTCTGAGGTGAGGGTGTACACCCACACCCACACACACACACACACACACACACACACACGGGGGGGGGGGCAGCTGGGGCAGGAGAGAAATAAAATAAATCTTTAAAGAAAAATCAAGTAGGCATGATTGAGGAATATGTCCAAAGTCAAGCTTTGGTCGCCACACACACACATGCACACATCCATGCACACACATGCACATACATATACATATGCACACATATACGTAAAAACATGGGTAGGAAAGATTAGTTTTTTTTAAATAAAGGACAAATGGCAAAGCCATGTTGAGTGAGCCATGTCCAGAGACGTTCAAGTGGGTGAGACCCACAAGCCCCCTGGGTTCACCTTGGTGTTAGTGTCATTAAAAACTGAGTCACTGGGCTGGAGAGATGGCTCAGTGGTTAGAGCACTGACTGTTCTTCCAGAGGTGCTGAGTTCAAATCCCAGCACCCACACGGTGGCTCACAACCATCTGTAATGGGGTCTGATGCCCTCTTCTGGTGTGTCTGAAGACAGCTACAGTCTACTCACATAAAATAAATAAAATACATAAAATAAATCTTAAAAAAAATTAAAAACTGAGTCATGAAGAGCATCCAGGCCTAGGGCTTCCGTGGGCACCATCCAGCTTCCTGTCTCCTCTCAGCCCGCAACATGGCTGCCAGGGGGCAGGTCTCATCTCTGAACACCTTTTCCAATGTTAGGAGGCAGGGAAGGGAGCAATTCGGAGAAACAGCTCCTGGGAATCTAAAGCAAGAGGCATACAGCTGACCACGGGGCACCATGTTCCAGCAGAGAGCAAGGAGGCTTTCAAAGACTACCCGAGTCTCTCCACAGCCACTGTCTGCTACTCTTTAGCACTGTCGTGGTTTCAAAGACAGAGACGCTTTTCAAGGAAAGGACAGATGCCATAGGAGTGTCATAGATTAAATGGTAGAATTATACAAATTTCTGTTGTTTTGTTTTTGTTTTTGGTTTTTTTTGGTTCTTTTTTTCAGAGCTGGGGACCGAACCCAGGGCCTTGCGCTTCCTAGGCAAGCGCTCTACCACTGAACTAAATCCCCAACCCCAAATTTCCGTTTTCTAATGGAATTCACACACACACCCCTCCTTTAACAGGGTAGAGCTCCACCGACCGTGGTCCTGAACCTGAGGAAACTGCAGGAGTCGGCACATCCAGAGAGCAATCTCTACTCCTCACCCTGGGAAAACCCTCTCTATGACCAGGCTGTCACCTCTGCAAGGTGACAAGTACTCTAAAAAAGTTCTGACTGGCCATTATGTCACAGTATTTGTTCTGTTCTGGGCACACCCACACATCCCAGACTACTCACTGGTAAAGTTCTATGCTTTTGCTTTCAATCTTCTTTGTGTTGTTGTAACAAAGTACCCCAGACCCGGTAGTTTACAAACAACAGAAGTTGATTCAGCTGCCAGTTGTCACATCTAGTGCAGACCACCGTGCTGTGTCTGTTTTAAAAAGTGGCCCAAGGGGCTGGAGAGATGGCTCAGTGGTTAAGAGCACTGACTGCTCTTCCAGAGGTCCTGAGTTCAATTCCCAGCAACCACATGGTGGCTCACAACCATCTGTAATGAGATCTGATGCCCTCTTCTGGTGTGTCTGAAGAGAGTGACAGTGTACTCACATGCATTAAATAAAGAAATCTTTGAAAAAAAAAAAAGTGGCCCAAGGCTTACATGCATGGGAGGGAGAAAGAAGAGGCCTGCCTTGTCAGGAATCTGCTCTGGTGGGAGTGAACCAACTCCTAAAACAATGGTGTAATCCATTCAGGGAGGCAAAGCCCTTTGACCTGAGCTCTCTCAGTGGTTCCACCTCTCATTGCTTCTTTCCCCGCCTTCTCTCCCTTCCATTCCTCTCCTCCTCCTCCTAGTCCCACCTTCTTCTCTCCCTCCCTTCCTCTCTCTTTCTGAGATAGTCTATGTAGTCCATGCCAGTATAAAGACTGGAGCCCATGCTGCACTTGGGATGTGGTGAGAGGTGCCCTTCCTCCTGACCCTCCTACTACCTCTAGAGCCCTGCCATCAAGGTACCGCCACCTCACCCCGTAGCACTGAGGTCAAACCCAGGGCTTTGTGCGTGCTAGGCAAGCACTCTACCAACTGTCTGTTAACAGACAGTCCAGCACTGTCATGTGTGTGTGTGTGTGTGTGTGTGTGTGTGTGTGTGTGTGAGAGAGAGAGAGAGAGAGAGAGAGAGAGAGAGAGAGAGAGAGAGAATATGATACAATGTTAAGCACTGAGGTGCCTGGGTACTGTTTTGTAGCTTTTCTACGAGTTTAACATTATTTCTAACTTTTAAAAAGTTACCAAAAGAGAAAAGAAGTCCACAGGCACCAGCATAAAAACAAAAGAACTCCTCCCTTGTACAAACTATGGTTTTTTGCAAAAACCACATAAAACTGATAAGGGAAAATTATTTTCAGAACTCTGGGTAAGACCTGGGCGTGACAGCACAGGAAGATGCAGAGGCCAACACTTCTCTGTGAGTTTGAGGGTAACCTGGTCTACATAGTGAGTTCCAGGCTAGCCAAAGCCAAGAGTGAGTTTGTCCCAAAACAAATGAAGAAAAAGAATTCTGACTAAAAGTGCACCTGGGTGAATACAGTTCCAAGCGTGCAGAAAGTATATAGCAAAGAGAAGAGGAAGAAAAATAACGTCATTATCCAGATCTCTTTTCTTAGGGCTGGAGAGAAGGTTCGGCAGTTAAGAGAACTGACAGAGGACCAAGTCTATTCCCAGCACCCCCCAGGGTAAGTTCAGCTTTAGAAAATCTGACACTCCCCTCTGGCCTCCAAGGGCACTTGCCTGAACTCTGAGTTTAGCACAGACTGCACACTTATCAGACTCTTGATTCACCTTGCCCAGAAGGTCGAAACCCAGTCTAGTGGTTCTGCCTTACATCGCCTGCTCGGTGAGCATGCAGACAGTAGCAATCAACATCTGAAAGTGAGATTTACACTCCCTAGTATTCAAAGTTGAATCCTCCATGCCCGGCCTGCTTCTCTCATCACTTCTTTTCTTCCTAGAACAATTTTCTTAATTTTGTCAGCTGCTTCCTCCCCTGAAGCCTAGTGTGAGAGAGCCAGCCACCGTCTTGCCGGTGAGTATGATCAATTATTAATCAGGCTAGACGTCTGACAGCCTATTTACACAGCTACCATTTTGGAGAGCTTAGCACAGGCAATGAAAGAATATAAAAGGAGTGAGAAGAAAGACTTTTCAAAATCCTTGATTGCAGACAGAATTCAACATAATTCAGGGAACATAAACTGAAGGAGATGGCTCAGAAAGTGCCCAAGCTGCCACCTGGGTCCAAATCCATTCTGCCCTGATGGTGTGGCATCCCCAGGGCCCCGAGGGTTGTTGGTGAGTCAGGGGATGAAAACTCTGGGCCCCCAGAGGATTTCACACTGAGCGCTGCTTTGTTAAGTCAGGGCAGAAGGGCCAAGGTATATATATACACCAAGGGGCAGGTTCAGATGCTGACGATATGATGGCACACATCTGACCTGGCACCTCCCAAGGACATGGCTGTGCACAGGACTAGCTGGATTTCCCAGGTTGGGTGTAATGGGAGTGTATGTAGCCTGCAGGATCGAGGTCTATGCCCAGAGCTCTAGAGTCCACTTAGGGGAGAACACTAGGTAATGGGCTGGGCAGAGAATGGCTCCAATCTTTCTGGCGTTGAGGCGCATTAAGACAGTATAGTTTGATGAGTTTAGGAACCAGTCTTTCAGAAACCCCGCAGGATGTGGCAGTACGGCAGTCCACCCCAGAGCCACTGGGAGCCGCCCCAACCTTCAGTGCTTCCCCAACCTCACTGGTTGGGTTCGGAAGGCTCCGAACTCCTGTGGATGGGCGAGTCAACCCTTGCTCCTCATTGAGGAGTGGGAATCAATCACTGAGGACAATAGACCTTGGGCAAGGCGCATGCCCGGGACTGTTTAACTACCCGTGAAGAACTGGAATGGATAGAGTTGGAGCAGTGGGTGGAAGATTGGCAAAGCTCGAATCACTGAAGTGCCACATGGGGGCCTGCGCGGTGGAGAGCGATCCGCATCCGCGGGGACTCGCCACCACGGTTTCCTGCAGCTGGTTTCTCCTGAAATTGAGAATGGAGCAAAACGGAGCATAATTGAGATGCATAAATTTCTTTTTGGCAGTGGGGGCGGGGAGCGGGGTGCGGCTCACTATGTCACTCTGGCTATCCTGGAACTAGCTATGTAGACTAGGCTGGTTGCCTACTCAATGAAATCCACTTCCTTCTGCCTCTTGGGTGCTGGGATTACAGGCGTGAACTGTTCCTAGGGCCAACATGATATTTAAAATGCTTTTAACGCTTGTTCATTTGGTATGAATGTGTGTGAAGGGCAGAGGACAACTTGCAGGGATCCGTTCTCTCTCTTCACTGTGTGGCTCGCAGGGACCCGCCTCCAACATCAAGCTTGGTAGCAAGTGCCTTTCTTTACCCGCTGGTCCTTGTCAGGGGACTGGGTTAAAATGAGCTTTTTGATAAACCAAAGCTGCATCAAGCACGCAGTAGTTAACAGAACGCGAGAGACGAGCAGTTTGGGTGAGCTGGAGGGGGCAATGCCAAAGGAACGTTTGAGAGCACGCAGCCCTTTGCACAGGAGAAACGACGCTAATTAAAATGTAACTGGAGCTGAGCCCAGTGGGGCACCTGTTGAAGTGTTCAGGTTCTGACAAGGAAATTGGATGGGGATGGGTGGTTAAAAATAGCCATAATTTATTAGGAAAGAGAATGGGGTGGCTTCTGAGCCTTGGAGAAAGCTCTGCTTTAAAACAATACACCGAGGGGGCTGGAGAGATGGCTCAGCGGTTAAGAGCACTGACTGCCCTTCCCGAGGTTCTGAGTTCAATTCCCAGCAACCACATGGTGGCTCACAACCATCTGTAATGGGATCTGACTCTCTCTTCTGGTGTCTGAAGAGAGTGATGGTGTACTCACATACATAAAATAAATCTTTAAAAAAAAAACCTGGTTTGGTTTCCGGCACCCACGTGGTGGCTCACAACCGTCTGCAACTCCAGTTCCAGGGAATCTGATGCCCTTGTCTGGCCTTTGTGGGTTCCAAGCAAATACAAGTGTGTATCCATGCATCAGGCAAAACCACTCCTACACATGAAAATAAGAGGAAAAACAAATTAAAAAAAAAAAAAGATTCCACCGAGGGCCAGGCAGTGGTGGCTCACACCTTTAATCTTAGCACTCAGGACCCAGAGTCAGGTGGATCTCTGAGTTCGAGGGCCCAAGTGCCCTCCTCAACACCCACGCTGGCTGTTGGATGGTTGCCTGTAACTCCAACTCAAGTGGATCTGAAGCCTTCTGGCCGCCATAGCTACCTGTGCTCGTGCGCACATACATAATTACACATAATAAATAATATTTATTAATAATCACATTGGGGAGAAAACAAAGTAATTCATCCTTAATAAAACTTATGAGGCCAAGTGTGGTAGAACACATCTTTAATCCCAGCACTTGGGAGGCAGAGGCAGGTGGATCTCTGTGGGTTGCAGACCAGCCTGGTCTACAGAGTGAGTTCTGGGACAGACAGGGCTACATAATAGAGAGATCCTGTTTCAAAAAGCAAAGAAATTACATTTTCAGATTTAAGAGAAAGTGAAAACCAGTATAGACGGCCCATGTGGGTCCAAGCAGAGCTGCAGTCCATTTGGGGAGTGTATCCTGCTTCCACGGTTGCACATTCTCCTCAGCACGGCCCCCTGAGAGCAGCAAGGACTTTTAGTATAGGAAGCCTGGTGGCAGATGTGGTGGTGCACGGTGGCTTTAAGGAAAGAGGAGCCTGAAACCGTTCTAACAAAGGAGGGCTCGATAACTACACATAAACGTCTCCGACTTGAACCACTACAGGCGTGTCAGGCGTGTCAGGACTGACAAGACGCTGCTGTTTGTGTTAGATGGGCAGCCTAGCCGGGAACAGGGTTCCAGAGCGGTGCGGTCGGCCAGTTCCGTGCGGGAGCCAAAGGCTCTGGGGCTGGTTCCCATGGTTGGACAGAAGCTCAGAGTTCCATAGGTCCTCTCAATCAAAAGAACATTCCAGGGGTTGGGGATTTGGCTCAGTGGTAGAGCGCTTGCCTAGCAACCGCAAGGCCCTGGGTTCGGTCCCCAGCTCCGAAAAAAAGAAAAAAAAAAAAAAAAAAAAAGAACATTCCACTGGGGTTGCTGTCTTCAACTACTGTGGCTCAGGCCCAGGAACTAGAATCCCTGATGAACACCCTGTTGTGGCCTGTCACATGTATGTCCTCTGTTTGCTGTCTCCTTCCAGCCCAGTTTTTTGTTTTGTTGTATTTTTTAAGATTTATTTTGTGCGTGTGCGTGTGTACATGTGTGCATGCTTGTGTGTGTGTGTGTGACATGTTCAGGTGTCCACAGAGAACAGAAGAGCCCATCAGATCCCATGGAGGTAAAGTTACAGGCAGTTTTGAGCCACACCAACACGGGTGCTGGTCAGCCACTCTGGGTCCTCTGAAGAAGCCAATGCTCTTAACTGCGAAGCCACCTCTCTTCCCTGCCCCACTTTTTAAAGCAGTGCCTTTACATTTTTTAAGATTGTGTGTGTTCGGGGCTGGAGAGATGGCTCAGCGGTTAAGAGCACTGACTGCTCTTCCAGAGGTCCTGAGTTCAATTCCCAGCAACCACATGGTGGCTCACAGTCATCTATAATGAGATCTGATGCCCTCTTCTGGTGTGTCTGAAGATAGCTACAGTGTACTCACATACATGAAATAAATAAATAAATCTTAAAAAAAAAAGATTGTGTGTGTTCGTGTGGGGAGGGCAACTCAGCAGCCGTGTGGGGGTCAGAGGACAACTAAAGGGAAATCAGTTCTCTCCTTCCATCATGTGGGGCCCGGGGACTGAACTCTGGTGGCAGGTGCCTTTACTTGGCTGAGCCAACTCTCCTGCTGCCTCCTCTTCCCTCTTCCTCCTCTCTTCTTCTTCTTCTTCTTCTTCTTCTTCTTCTTCTTCTTCTTCTTCTTCTTCTTCTTCTTCTTCTTCTTCTTCTCCTCCTCCTCCTCCTCCTCCTCCTCCTCCTCCTCCTCTTCCTCCTCCTCTTCTTCCTCCTCCTCCTCTTCTTCCTCCTCCTTCTTCATCATCATCGTTATTGACCCAAGGTCTCTCTATGTAATCCTGGGTATCCTGAAACCCATTTTGTAGGTCAGATTGGCCTCCTTCCATGTACCCCCATCAGTGATTTTTTTCTTTTAAAAATAATCTTTATTTTTACGTGTGTGTGTGTGTTTGTGTGTGTGTATGTGTGTGTGTGAATGTGTGTTCGTGAAAGAGAGAGAGATGTATACTCACGTCTTCATGCACATATGGAGGTCAAAAGAGAGTATCAAGTGTCAGTCCTCATCCCCCATCCCCATTAGGGCCCCCTCTTCCTCAGAACCAATAGTCTGCACCCCTCAGCCAAGGGGGAAGACAACCCCAGTAATCCTCCTGCGTCCACTCCCATCAAAACCAAGGCCACAGGTGTTTGTGGGGACATACCCAGCTTGTGAGACCGATGCTGGGATTCAAACTTCCATCCTCACCACCGTGGAGCAAGTTGTTCCGCCTGAAGCCCATGTCCTGCATCTCTGTGTCGTCAATAACACCTCTCGATGCTGTGACCAAGTATCTGACAAGATGTAAATTAAGGGAGGAGGGCTTGTTCTGCCCACAAGTGTATGGTCCACCCTGTAACCATGGTGAGGAGGTCCCAGCAGGAGTGTGGTACTGCTGGCCACAGTGTGTCCATAGCCAGGAAGCAGAGAGGGATGGACACCCGGGTTCAGCTCACTTTTCCCTTTGTTATCCAGTCAGGGTGGCAGCCCGTGGAACCTTGCTGCCCACCTTCAGCATGGGCCTTCCCTCTTCAGTTAAACCTCCCTGGAAACGGCCACCCAGACACAGCCAGCGGTGCGTCTCCTAGGTGATGCTAGGTCTTGGGTGCTAACCATCACACACGCCTTAGCTTGTCAGCAGCCCTCCTGGAGTTGATCTGTCTTCCTTTTGACGTGTGTGAGTAAATGGGGTTTCCTCTTGGTTCCTCATGGGATGGAGGGAACACTCTGTATTGAATCTTACCAGTGACGCCAGGGATGTTTAAGAATGGCTTCTGAGTCTGCGGATACATTTATTTCATCATTCGTGCGCGAGCGTGTACATGAGTGTGGTACCCGTGGAGGCAAGGAGAGGAGGAGGTTCCTACACCGTGGAGCTGGAGTAACTGGAGGCTGTGGGTTGCCTGCCATGGGCTGTGGGAACTGCACTGAGGTCCTGTGGAAGAGCACCCTTGGCTGAGCCCTCTCTCCAGACACCTGAGCTCACATACGCAATCCAGACTCCGTTAGAAAGAAAGTTAATCTTTAAAAGGTTAACTCTGGCCTCCACATTCCGAGCTATGTCTCTGTATCCATTCAGTTTTATTTTAGCAAATAAAATCGGACCTTAAGAACTTTCCTACTGGCCAGGTGGTGGCAGCACAAGGTTTTAATCCCAGCACTTGGGGGCAGAGGCAGATGGATCTCTGTGAGTTCCAGACCAGCCTGGTTTACCGAGCAAGTTCCAGAACAGCCAGCCAGTGAATGTTACACAGAGAAGCCTTATCTGGAAAAAGAAACAAAGAAACGAACAAACAAAAACCAAAAACATGGGGCTGGGGATTTAGCTCAGTGGTAGAGCGCTTACCTAGGAAGCGCAAGGCCCTGGGTTCGGTCCCCAGCTCCGAAAAAAAGAACAAAAACAAAACAAAACAAAACAAAACAAAACAAAAAAACAAAAAACAAAAAACAAAAACAAAAACATTTCCTCCTTCTGTCTTAGGATACCCTTGATTCAGTCTGCTTGGGCTATGAACTTTCTGGCAAGTGGGGTGATAAAAAGTAGGACAAGATGTGGACTATGGTTCCCAACACCATTGTCACTGAGCGGTCTGCTTTGGCACTTAAGAGGACACTGGAGAACTTCCCTGGATGCTTTCTGGTAGTTTCTCATTTTCTAAAGGCCACTGGTCTCACCAAAGGTACCAATCGGGTTGTCTTTTGGGTCCAGGGTGGGGTGTGGGGGTGGGGAGGGTGTCTGGTGCTGAAACTCGGAGGCCTTGAACTTAGGACACACATGCTCTACCCCTGCTGTGTGTCGACCATAATCCCCTGTGTGCAAACACGCTCGAGGCATGACTATACTAAAGACAGACTTCAGCAGCGGCCCACTGTTCTGCCCCAGGGTGACGGCTGAGCAGTTCAATCAGACTTTTGCTAAAATATTGCTCCTCTACTGCTTGCTTCAGCAGCCACCCGAGATGCTTCCAGAAATACCCCTAGGGCAGAATGAAGAATGTGGTGTTACTAGAAGACGCCTATCCCCCCTATAGCACCCCGTATTTTGTCTACACCGAGTACTTAGGTCCCAAGCTCCAAACCCCCATCATCTCTCCTGGCCCTCCCGCCCTGAGTCTGTAGAACACAGCACAGCTGGACCCTCACTAGCAAGCCGAAGCCAGAGGGAGCAGGGGAAGTTTCCTCCTCTGAAGAAATAATGTCGATTCCTCTGGCAGGATATATACATTGCAGGGACCAAGCAGATCCTTATATAACACAGGTCTGTCTGTTTTTATAAGACCGTCTCTTCAAATAAAGTCACAACTGCCCGGACCAAGTTCCTCAGGGTTATCGGGATGTCCTGGGTCACGCCTTGCCTGGTGACAGGCCTACATGTCATAGAGTCGGAGTTGCTCCTGCATGTCCCCATCCGACATCTCGCCAAAGGTGTCCTTGTTGTCCTTCATGAGTTTAAGGATGGCAGTCAGCTGTTCTTTCTGAACTCTGTGAGGAGAGAAGATGAGAGGAAGAAGACGCTCCCGACCCAGGGCAGGGGCGGGGCGGGGCGGGGCGGGGCGGGGCGGGGCGGGGCGGGGCGGGGCGGGGGCGGGGCCTGTGCTGGCGCCGGGTGCAAAATGCAGGTGGTTTGCCCTAACACTTTTAGCCCTGAAACCTTGATCTCAAACCACCGAGCCTCAATTTTTGCCTGTGCCTATTACAGCTGATCTGCATGTCACAGTGGGGTGAGGAGGAAGGACCCCTGTGTCGCTAAGTGGCTTGAGGCGCTGAGAGAAAATACGTTAGGAGCAACCTGGGTTTAGAGAGACGAACCAGCAGGGAAGGAAATGGAGGCATAGAGATGTGGGCATACAGATGTGCAGGCCAGAGCGCTGGGCAATGCGGAGGGTGGGTTAAAATCTAGCCCCTGGGTTCTGCTGCCTTGAGAAAGGGGTGCTTCCTTACGTGAAGGAAGTAGGTGCGGGTGGATGCGGGAGCCTCCGTGTTGGCCACATGGTTTTCATGGCTGCCTTGTGGTTTGTGAGACTACGGCCACATTACCTGACCCGCACAGAAGGACTCCCATAGCTACTAGCAAGGGTGGGCTGAGCAGCCGAAGCCAGGAATAGTGTGTGCCCTGTCAGCATGGATTCTTGACCCTCCATGACACACACTACTGCTTTGGGACCTAGAGAGAATTCGAGCCACGGTTAAGCTCAGATCTCAGCCCTCCCCGGACCACGGCTGCTACAGCTATGCAGTAGGTCTGATATAACCGAGCGGGTCTCAGCAAAGCTTTTGCCCACTGGATTGATTGTCTGGAGGGGTGGTCCTGACGTGTCAGGTCTTAGGCTGCGGTTTTCACTTTGTAGCCCTGGCTATCCTGGAACTCACCATGTAGACCAGGCTGTCCTCAGACTCTCAGAGATCACCTGCCTCTGCCTCCCGAGTGTCAGGTTGGCCCTTGTGCATTCTTACTTCTGTGAGTTCTCACCCCACCCCCGCCCCACACCCTCCACTCGGCAAACGGTTTTCTGTCTACAGTGGCATCTAGCAGTTGGAGTCCCGGTGTTCCAATTCCTACCTTCCTCTGTCTGGACAGACTAGGTCTGTCTTCAGTTCTGCTGTAAGGGCACGTAGGTTGCACTTTGTACCCTACGATGTGAAGAATAGGTAGGGTGAACAGAGAGGGTGTCCTGAGAGCCATGGATAAAATCACCGTCGGGTGCATGGTTAGGCTGACCCTTAATGAACTGTCCGTAAGGTTTTGGTGGCCATGATGGTTGTGTATTTTTTTTTTCTTTTTCTTTTTTCGGAGCTGGGGACCGAACCCAGGGCCTTGCGCTTGCTAGACAAGCGCTCTACCACTGAGCTAAATCCCCAACCCCGCAGTTGTGTATTTATTATAATAATCATTATTAGGGTTATTGGGGGGCAGGAGTGTTGAGACAGGGTCTCACTATGTAGACTTTGCTAGCCTGGAATCCACTATGTAAAATCTGCCTGCAGATACCGGGATCGTGGCTGGTACCACCACTTCCCCATAACTACAGGGCTGTGGCATTCATTTATTTATTTACTTATTTATATTTATTTTTATGTGCATGGAAGTCTCACCTACATGGTGTATAGACAATGCCCTCAGGGGTCAGAAGAGGGAACTGGATCCCTGAGACTGGAGTTATAGATGGCTGTGAACCACACCATCTGGGTGCCGGGAACTGAACCCATATCTATCCTCTGCAAGAACAAATGCTCTTAGCCAAAGAGCCATCTCTCCGGCCCCGGGATGTGTATCTCCAATCAGGTGTGCACACTGTGGCTCCACACTCTGCTGGGATCGTCAAAGGCATCAAAACATGAGAGTAGGCTAAAATGTTACGCCTATTGTTTCTAAAGATTTTTTTTTTAAATAAAGCAAACTGAAGAAACACACAGTAACCGAGGTTCTCTACTCAATGTTTATTGGCCTGAACACAGAGAGCTGAGCCACCAGCCATGCGAGGGGCTTGCTGCCCACAAGTCATGCTCTGGTTCCACACAAGCCTAGCTAGCCACATCCAGAGGCAGTCGCTATTCTATGTGGAGGAAATCCCAGCTTAGGCAGGGAATTCACTATTGCTGTTCAGGGACAAGGGAGTGAGACTGTGCCGGTCACGTGGCCCTGTGTCTAACTAAGGCAGTGTCTGCGGCTGCTTCGTTGCCTGTTCAGACCTAAGCCCTGAACCCGAGTTATCAGGGAGAGGACCGTCAGGAATACTCAGCTAAGCAGCCGATGTTGGACATTTTCCAGGCTCCCATTAAATGGGAAGTCTTCTAAAAACCTAGTGCTTTAGGAAAAAAAACACACACACACATACACACAAAATGTTTTCGCCAACACGTCTGCGACTTCCAAGTCGTCTGGTATAAATACTGTCAAATATAAAATTCTAGAAAAGCTAACCTGGGACCTGTGGGTGATTATCTGCTGGGGGTTCTGAGTCAGCTAGGAAAAAAGCCTTAGAAAATGCACAATCCAGCAGTCTGCTGGAAGCTAGCACTGTTCCTGCTTCTGCGAGCAAAAGTGGAGACTAGGCTGAGGCGATAAGAACACTAGTGAAAAAGGCTTCTTAGTACTGAGAGCCCTGGACTCCCGGGGTGTGGGTGGGAGTAAAGGGAAACCATATTAAAGCTAATACCTGGTATCAATCATTCCGGCCAGAGCGGAAAGAGCCCCTGCCCGGTGTATGTGTGTGGGTATGGGTGACCATCTCTGGGTGACCACCCTTGACCACAAGTGAGCACCAGTGGGCTTCACTTCCTTTGTCTGTTACTTCTCAAACCTGGTGGTTTGGCTTCAGTGAGGACAAAAGCATAGAGGGATTGTGGGAACGGGGTGTTGGGTGGGGTGGGGTGGGGCTCGAA
This sequence comes from Rattus norvegicus, assembly GCF_021556685.1. NCBI lineage: Eukaryota > Metazoa > Chordata > Mammalia > Rodentia > Muridae > Rattus > Rattus norvegicus. Next base: position 108,368,810 of record NC_141543.1, read on the forward strand.
GGTTGTGTGGGGAGCAAACATGGCTGGTAAAAGCCAGAGCCTATACTGTTGGCAAGCTTCCCCCTCATAAACACCTCTGAGAAGGACAGAGACAAGGCCATTCCCAGGATCTTGCTAGTCCAGGGGAGCCCAAGGAGGGGCTGGTCAATGTGCAACCCTCCCCCACCCCAGGCTGCATTGGCTCCTCCCTGAGGGAGGGGGGCTTTTTTTTTTTAACTCTCTCAAGCTTTTAGGATGTCAAAAGGAAAGAAAGCCTTCAGGAGGAGGCTAAGGGACACCTTCTTTATTCTTCGGTTCTGTAAAGAGAAACAGGGAGAGAGAGATCATGTTTCTGGCTCAGTTGACTTTAGGAGCAGCACAGGACAGGAGAGTGGGCACAGGGATGAGAAGGAGGATGTTTGGAATTGCAGAGGCCATGGCAGACTCTGCCGCTTTCTCAGATCAGCAGTTCCCAGTGGCACAGCTCTGGCAGTCCCCACCCCCGCACCCCCAGAGCCGGGTGGTCTCGGGCCACTTCCAGCTCCTGAGAGACAGCCGATGCTCAGTGAGCTTGCTAAGCCTTGGCTCTGTGGTTACACCGACGCATTCCTATTGCCTTAGATAATTTCTGCTTCCTGCTGCCTGGGTCTTAGTCTGCCGCGAGGGCTCTGGACCTAACCCTGCAGATTCCCCCAGAAGCTCTCTGAGGGCCAGAGGTCTGATTGTGTGCCTTTGGCGCCCTCTGCTGGACGCCGGAGTCAGTGCATACTTTCAGCCCTGTGGGGTTTCCACCTCCCTAACTGCCCTAATAGGCCATAGGAAACCCTCTTCTTGGGTCCAGTTTATTTCCATGATCGAAAAGATAACAGCCCTACAGCAGGTCAGCCACAATTGTGAGGGGCCTGTCCTGTCCTGTCAGCACCAGCTTAGTTAGTGTACAAGCAGGTAGAATATCCTGCTAAGAAGCAAAGCCAGCCGGGTTTCTCTGCCCGGGAGAGCAAGAGCCCGCTAGCCAACGATCCACAACGAGGGAGGTGGCACCCGCCATAGAAGCCTTGGAAAGAAGCATTGGAGAGCGGCAGGGACAGAGCCGATGTGGGGAGCAGGGGAGGAGGAGTGTGCATGTTAACCCAGAGGGAATTCAAAAAGGTTAGTGTGCAGAGCGGCCAAGACTTAAGCGGTCACTGCTTTCTCTCTTCCCAGGCCCTGGACAGGAGTTTTGTCTGAGCAGATCCAGGGGCAGAAAGTCTCAACTGAGACTGTAGGAGAACCCATTGGGGACATCCAGCTTCCTAAGTGCCACTCCCTAAGGACTGTGTGATCAAGCCCGGGGGTGGGGGGAAGCAGGGAGCCCGCTGAAGAGCTGGGTTCTAGGCGCAGCTGTGGCGGCCCAGCTAATGACTGAAAGTGAGGGGATGCTGCACTGTTCACCTGCTAACAGGGTGCTTCCCTGTTTATCTAAGCCTAGAAACAGAAGGAGGCAGTCTGGTAGGGACAAGTCAGCAAGTCAGACAGGCACCCCGCCAGCTGGAGAGGGTAATTCATTAGTTTGGTGGTAACATGAATGGGTATTATTATTACTATTATTAATTATTACATTTTATTCGTTTTGCGCGGATTCAAGAGTATGAATGTTGTGGATGTGTGCCTGTGGAACTCGGGGGACAATTCATACCACTGGGCTCTCCCTATTTATCGAACTAGTTTGAGGATCGGACTCAGGTCGGCAGGCAGCAGGGTTTGGCAGCAAGCACTTTTATTTGCTGAGCCATCTCACCAGCTCTGCACTCGTGCTATTTCTCAGGGGACAGGTTCTAGGGCCGCTCCCCCAAATTCGGCTGGGTCCAGTTCTGTCTCGTAGCTATCTTCTCTCCAGAACCCAGAGACAGGAGGGCGAAGCCAGCCTGAGCAGCCTCTGCAAGCCCCAGCATCAGACGTAGCACAGAGGTGTGGTCAGGGGATGCCCCCTCCAGCTGGGCCTGCATGCAGGGGTGGGAGAGCAAGCAGATGTCAGGTGAGATGGGCAGGCGCATGATGGGCGGGCGCGTGAGAGCCTCGGGAAGCATGCTGGGGAGGTCAATGGAATGAACATGAACTCAGACCCTGCTGGGACCTCTAGCAGCCCTTCCTGCACACAGCGAGGACTGCCCTAAGCTGGGGAGTCAGGGACTCCTCCTTCACCGCAGGAGCAGCTCCTTGGCATACTCTCCAGCTCACAGAACAGCCGAGTGTCCACAGTGGAGCGCGTCATGCACGGGTGGTCTGGTGACACCCAGAGACACAGAGAAAGAAGACGGCCCTCGGGCAGTGGGGAGTCTGCTGTCTTTGAAAATGACAAAGAAGCGACTTTGCCTTTTCATTTCCTGGCCTCAGCTCTGACGGGGGTCAGTGACAGACCCCAGACTTGAGATCTAACGGCTCTCCTGCTATGACAGCCCCTCAAGGCCTCCAGTGCATTAACCTTTGTGGATAGAATGGGGCCATGACGCTGCCAAAGCCCCATCCCCGGGAACCTTTAGGATGGCAGGGCGCCCTGCCCTCTCTCTCCTCTCCAGTCAGGGCTGGATCTGTGGCAACACCTCAGCTGGAGTTCCAAAACAGCCTCAGGAAAATGACCCTGTCTGTCCTCTGGATTAACACCAGCAGGGGGTGGGGGGAACCACAGGAGGCTTCTGGCCTTAGTCTGAAGATTAATAGCTATGGCTGTCCCGCACCATGGAGAGGGTACAGGCCCTCTCAGGGTTTCTATCCTGCACTGAACAGCCAACTGCCTCTCCTTCTCTGGGTGAGACAAAGCCACATCGGGCACCTAGCAAGGGCACCTCGCAAGACGTATGCACATCCCCATAGCAGCCCTGCTCTCAGACAGGATGGTCTCTGCCTAAGTACACCAGCACCTATATCAGTGGGCCCTTGAGGTCCTCCAGGGACTTGAATGGACCTCGGAGGCTCTTTCTGTGTCTGGGATTCCTCATGCACAGGCAGAACGAGATGGATTCAGAGGAGACAGAATGCGTTAATTGGTTATGGAGGCGGTGGAGGGGGTGGGTTTAGACCACGTCAGTGGTGGGCGTTGGGGACACAGAGCAGACAATGTAAGGAAGCACTGCTAGTCTACGAAACCAACCTCCTTACCACAAGGGTTTGCAAGAACATTTGTGGCCCGGGGCTAGGGGACCCTCTACAGGGAGGTGAGGTCAGAGGTCAGCTCAATCCTGAAATATAAAGGTGGCAAAATGGGGGTCACAACGAGAGGCAGCAGTGTCCTCATAAAAAGTCAGGGAGTCCCACAGTAAGGGCTTCTTCCTGCCTGTGTCTTCACTGGCATCCCTCTGCTCCCAGCATCTTGACAGGGAGACAGGATTGTGCAAGGAGGGCAATCAGCATAGTGGAGGGATGCTGGTGGCCCTAGAGCCAGCTAGAGAGGTGGGGTGAGCCGTGGGGTCAGCCTTCTACTCCTCATGAATCAAGCCTCGTCCCCAAAAGACCCCTCTGGGTGCCGAGGTTGGAAAACGGTTCTGTTCTCGACTGGACTTCACTATAATCAGGGGCTGTGCTCACATTGCTGGGGGTGGGGTGGGGGGCAGGGCGGCAGGTGCACGCGGGGGGGTGGGGCACGGCTGGGCTGTGGCCACCTTGACATTCTATTTGCTTCCGAGCACCCCTTCAGCCACCCATGCAGTCTGGATAAAATGTTGGGGGGGGGGAAGCTGATCGACATCCTGGGGCTCTAGTGGTTGAGAGGAGAATGAATGGCCTGATTCCAGAAGCCAGAAGCCATACAGCTGCCTTTGAGCTCTGCAAAGCGGCGGCGCTGCGCTGAGAGCCGCGCGGGCGCGCGCAGAGCGGAATAGATAGAGAATGACGTGGTGGGTGGGGGCCGGGAGGAGGGAGGCTGCCAGATGGATGAGCACCAAGAATCCCGCTCTGTCCTCAAGTGACAAATTGGTTTTGTCAGGGACTCTACGCATAAGTGAGCAGTGAGGCTGCTCCGGGCCCTTTCCTGGCATCTCGCTCCTTTGTTTTCCAGGTCGGGCAGAGAGGATACAAGAAATAGACTCTCCTCTCCTCTCTCTCACGCCCTCCCTCCCTGCTGCCTCCCTGGGGAGCTTCTTCCCTCGGTCGAAGCTGGCTGAATATTCCCAGGATGAGAAGGGACCCGCACCCCCTCCCCCGCCCCCCACAAAACAGAAAACGGAAAACGAAGGGAAGAGGGCATAGTGGGCGGGGGCTTGCGGGAGGCCCACCGCTGCTTGGCCCACGAATTAGTGTTCCAGAAATCGGCCTACCTCTGTTCCTCCTCCAGTTCTTCTTTGGTCATCATCTTCTTGTACTGGCTTCCCCTCAGCTGCCCAGGGCTGTACTTAAAGGAGAAGGCTGCTCCTGTGGGGACAATGTGTACGTTTATTGATGACGGGGTTGAGGGGGGCAGAGCAGACCCTCTCAATGCTCAGCAGTATCCCCTTTCCCTGGTTAGATTCTCTCTCTCTCTCTCTCTCTCTCTCTCTCTCTCTCTCTCTCTCTCTCTCTCTCTGTGTGTGTGTGTGTGTGTGTGTGTGTGTCGGTATGTCTGTGTGTCTGTGTAGCCAGGGATTGAACTCAGGACCTTGTACATAGTAGGCAAGCATTCTTTCTTGACCGACATCCTCAGCTCTCCCTTCATTAATTTTCAGAGACAGAGGGGCTGGAGAGATGGCTCAGCGGTTAAGAGTATTGGCTGCTCTTCCAGAAGTCCTGAGTTCAAATCCCAGCAACCACATGGTGGCTCACAACCATCTGTAATGGGATCTGATGCCCTCCTCTGGTGTGTCTGAAGACAGCGACAGGGTACTTATATATAATAAATAAATATTTAAAAGAATTTTTTTTTTTCAAAGAAAGTGTCCAGCAACATAGCTCAGTTGGCAGGAAAAAGAAAAAAAAAAGCCAGGAGGTAGTGTCACACTCTTCCGGAGTCCCGGCACTCGGGGGACAGAGGCAGGTAAATCTCTGAGTTCAAGGCCAGCCTAGTCTACAAAGAGATACACGAAGCAAGCAACACTGTCTCAACGAACAAAGAAGCAAACAAACCCAACCCCTAAAAACAACCAAACCGAACCAAAAACAAAACAGAAAGAGAAACGGGAAGATAAAAAGAAGAAAGACCTGCTGTCAGATCAGCCCTTGTAGCCCGAGTGCAGCCCTGGAGGCACCGCGCATGCAGTGACGTCACGGTCTCACCCCAGCACCTGGCCCCAGGCTCACCCTATGCTTCCTGTGAACCCCTGTGGCTTCTTACACCTTGGTCTTTAATGGGGAGCAGAGGGGGCACAGATGAAACTGAGTGACACAGAGAGAAACCAGCCGCTGGGCTGCTCCATCTTCCAGATGACATTCCCCGCCCAGGCCAGGTTAAGGCAACCCAGAGCTGTCTGTCTGTCTGTCTGTCTGTCTGTCTGTCTGCCCGCCTGTGTCAACAGTACGGTTTGCCTGCAAGGCTGCCTCGGTGCTACTGTGGCCTCCCCCGACCTCAGTCCGTGCTGATCGGACCAATAGCAGGTACCATTCACATGCTGGGCCCCAGGGACTCAGGCCTTCCTTTTCTTCTCCCAGGCTTGGGACAGATGGGCCCAGGCTCTCCATCCTTCCCCCAGGTTATCAGCAATCGAAGGCATACATCGGGCCATGATGGGATGCACAAATGAACAGGCTTGGCTGACTGCCAACGTCTGAGAGCGGCCTTCAGCCCTGCAGACTATTAAAAGGGGCAGCTCTGCAGGTCTGACAGGAGGAAGGGGGAGCAGAGGGAGGCAGGGCAGCATGGAAAAGCGGGGAGTCCTGATGTAATAATCCGCTTGGAAGCAAAGCCTCCAGTGTCCCTTAATCCAACCTGTATCTGAGATGGAGAATGGCGGGCAGGCTGGCCGGCTTCTAGCTAATGCCTGTTAGGGTAGACCGGCTGGGGACGGTGACAGCCAGTGAGTGACCCTGGTATCCCCTCTTTCAGCTGCTATTCTAGAGTTTTCTACCACCTCCCCGAGAGTCTGAGACACCTCCACACCCTCTCACAGCAGGTCAGGCTCCCCACTCACACACGTCCTCAGATGTATAGATGCTGCCAAGAAGGAAGAAAAGCCACTGGGATCAGGATCCTCTCTTCGCTGAAAGGAAAGAGGTTCTGAAGGTGATCTCAGAACCCAAACATTCCGCAGGGCCACACTGTCCCCTCATCAAGCCTCCCTTAGGAGGACCGGGGTCCTACCTAGCCAGATGCCCAGGGCCCGAGGCCTTCCCTGAGAAGCAATCTCTACCTTTTATAAGGGTCTGCTTTGCTTCGCAAATCGTTGCACACGCATTTCGAGAGCATGCGATGCTATGGTGACCAGAAGACAAGTATGCAGTTAAGGAAGACTCAAGTGGGCAGCTGGTCCCAGACAAGGGTGACTGAGGGGAGCGACATGAGGTAGACGGCTGAAAGAGCAGGTGTGTGCATCTTTAGTCCCAGCATTTCCCGGTAGGGAGAGGCAGGGCTCTGTGAGTTCCAGGCCAGCCTGGTCCACATCAAGTTTCAGGCCAACGATATAGAGAGTCCGGGACAGCAAGCTGACTATGGGTGAGGGGACAGAGGCATATGGGTCAACTGGGCTTTGCTTGGCTGTCGGAGCTCTTGCTGGAATGAGGCAGTGGCTCTGGGGGTCTGAAGCTCTTTCTTTCCCTTCCCAGAAACCCTCTGCTCTCCTCTGCAGCTCCCTAGCAAGCCAACCAGGATAATAGGCATAGCACAGGATAGCCCACTTGTCCGGTCAAGCTCATAGGAACCAAGAGCTTTTCAAGTCCGGGGTGTAGACCGAGGAGGAGGCTGGAGATGGGGAGCTCCCTGAGCAACTGCTGCAGCTTTCATACTGAGACGGTCTTTGTTTATCCCAGATCCCTGAATTATCCTGCACGCCAGGGGCAACAACTAGCAATAGAGCTCTGAGTTCAGAAGCACCCCCAGGTTGGACCCAGAAGCGCCGACGGAAACGGCGGAAACCAGCGAACCTCAACATCTGGGTTCCTGTGCTGCTGTTGTAGAAAAATAAACGTAGAAAAGAAGCTCCCGCAGCTTGGCGCGCGCCTAGGTTCTGGTTGGTGGGAGGAGTCTGATTAGCCGGATGCTTCTCCGCTAGGACAGCTGCCCTAACTCGGGCTTTAACTTAATCACACGAGGCGGCGGCGGCCCGATCCAATTTAGTTAGAGCCAGAGGGCCCGGTGTGAGAGTCCCCAGGGAGTGTGTACGGGGTGGGGGCTTCCTCTTCCAGGCATCAAGTCTCTCGGGGGAAGTCATTTTAGCAGCGCTAATCAATTAGCCTGGGAGGCTGAGCTGCTTATTCCAAGGGGGGAGGGGGCGGGGAGGGCAGTCTTGCTTGCTTCTAACAGCTGAGACCGTTGGCCTTCCTCCCCTCTGCCTGGTTATAGCTGGGAGGCCATGGGTGTTGGGGGCCATCCAGGGACAGCGGCTCAGACGAAAGGGAGGACTCGGGAGCAGCCATGCGGCTGGGCACAGGGCTTAGCCTATGTGAGAGTGTCCTGAGTTAGGAATGATGGCCTGTAGGTGTGCCTGCTTTTTCTGCACCCGGTTTTAACCTCCCTTCTGCATGCTCCAGTCAACAGAAGGACTTTGGTAGCCACACCGACAGGGATAGACAGACTGGTGGGCCACAGCTGCTGTTAACTCCTCACTCCATGATCCAGGAGTGGAGAGCAAGGAAGGGCCTGGCTGCCCAGGGGCTGACATCCCCACGTGCCTCTGCAGCACCAGGGGCTAAACCAATAGAAACCTCCGGCCTGTTCTCCTCTAGAGGGCCTGGGGACTTTCTGGGCCCCGCAGCTGTTGACCCCCACAGCCTCCTAACCACGCTTCTGAAACCCCTGCTGCCCATGGATCCGGCCAGCCAGTGGCTAAAGATGCAGCCGGGTTTGCTTTAAAATTAAAAAAAAAAAAAAAAAAAAAAGGAAGAAGAAAAGGAAAAAAGAAATATCTCTGGGCACTAGCTGTACTGATCTGATAAATATTAACAGTTTAGTTTGTTTTGTTTTGTTTTGCTCCGGTTTCTCTTTGAAGGAAATAAAATGGGATAGGTCAGCCAGCCAGCCTGTCTGCTTGTCTAGGATGCACAGGGGCCCTTTGCCTCCGTGTGTTCCTCTGGCTCCCCGTCTGCCCCACCCAGGGCTCTGGAGAAGCAGCCCCATCTCCTAGAGGGCTTCTCAACAGAATGTACCAGAGAAAGACAACAGAAAGACAGGAATGGTTGGGAGAGAGGAGAAGACACCCAGCAGCCAGGGAAGGCCAGGGAGCTATTACCTCTAAGGAGGAGGTCCTCCTGCACCCAAAGATACTTATATCAGACAGAAAAGCAAGGAACAAAAGTTCAAACATGGAATGGAGGGAGGGTGGACAGGGAGGGGAGGAGGAGGGGTGGGGGGAGAGGAGGAGGAAGAGGAGGAGAGTGAGGGAGAAAGGGGAGGGGAGAATAAGGGGGAGGGTGGGCAGGAAGGGGAGGAGGAGGGGAGAAGGGTAGAGAGGGAGGGGAGGGGGAGGGTGGACAGGAAGGGGAAGGGGAGGGGAGGGGGAGTATGAGGGAGAGAGGGGGATGGGAAGGGGAGGATAAGGGGGAGGGGGGATAAGGAGGAAGGTGGGTAGGAAGGGGAGAGTGGTAAGGACCCCCCCTTAGAGGGGGAGGGTAAGGGTAAGGGTGGGCGGGAAGGGGAGGGGCAGGGGAGGGAGGGCAGGTGCAGGTGAAGGGGAGGTGAGGGTGAGCAGAGCCTTGGTCTCATCATCCCACAGCCCCCCTCATGCACTTGGTCCCCCAGTTTCAGATGGCACTGCCCCAAGACTGGCCCAGGAGGAGAGAAAGACTGCAGCCCAGGAGGGAGAGGGCGCTGCTCACCGGCTTCTTCCTCAGGTTCTTCAGTGGGTGGTCCCATCTCGCTGTCTGAGTCTTCATCCTGGAGGACAATGGCAGGGGTCAGTGCTGCTTAACCAGCTGAAATGTCTCTGAGGTTCAGTGTGGGCATGTCCAGCTACCATGGAGGAACCTGGGTGTCAGGGCAAACTCAGGGGTGAAGAGGAGGAGGTGACGGGGGGGGGGTGCTGGGCACCAGGAGCCCTCAAAATCTGGCTGTTCCCAGGTAGTGCCTGTCCAGGCATTTAGGTACCTTTTTTTTTTAATGATTTATTATTTTTTATTTTATGTGCATTGGTGTCTATGTCTGTGTGAGGGTGCTGGATCCCCTGGATCTGGGGTATAGAAGTTGTGAGCCACAATGAGGTTGCTGGGAATTGAACCCAGGTCCTCTGGAAGAGCAGCCAGTGCTCTTAACCGGTAAGGCATCTCTCCAGCCTCAGGTGCCATTTTGGTAAGTGGCCTGGAACTGCCCCCCTCACCTTAGTAAGTAAACCGAGGCACTAAGAAAGCTGCATACACTACCCAGGGCCAAGGTCGGCTCAACAGCCCAGGTATTCCAAGATGGTGGCCTTTCCTCACTTCTACCAGCATCATTTTCTGTCTCCAGTCAGCTTAGTGACCATTTATCCCAAACTGGAACTCCACCCCCTTATCCTGGTCTCTCCCACACAAGGATTCAATAAACAGATGGCTGGAGAGAGGCATCCCGTCCTAGGATGGCCTTGGTGGAAGGAAGGAGTGACTTCAACTTTAGGAATGTTTGAGGATGAGAGAGACTTGTGACCGGCTAGCTATGTAGGCCTGGAGGGTGTGGGCAGGCCAAGAGAGGCTTGGAAGTCTAGCAGGCCAGTGTGGAAATTTGAGGTTTGAGGGGGGAGGGCATGGGTGGCTGTGAAATGTCTGCAGTAGAGACAAACACTGGTGTGGGTCTGAGGTGCCCCAAATACCTCAAGAGGCAGCCAGCCTCTACAGGAAGGGGTTCTACAACAGAACAGCAAACTGAGCCTGGAACTAAAGCTTTCGAAAGTCCCATGGTAGTGGGTCCCAAGCATCGAATTCTGGGGCCTTGCTGTCCTAAGGATGTGGGCCAGCACCCTCTACTTAGCAGCTTGTGGACTTGGTGCCTAGCTGTGTAGAAACCACACTGCCCCAGCACTGGTAAGGCTGTGTCCTGGGGGACCAGACACCTTCCCAGTTTTGCACAGCAAAGTATCTTTGTGGCTAAGGGAGGTGGGCAGGTTGAAAAAGGAGATAACCCGTTGATGCACAGGACTCATTCTAAACGGTCTGTTGTCTAGATTGGAACTATCTATCTACACATCTATCTGGGACTTCTATACACCAGGGCTAGAAACTGGCAAGGACAGGAGGAGTACCTCTTAGCTAGATTCAGTTGGCTCACATGATCTCTGAAATGCCAACCAGTCCAAAATCACCAGGCATGTATACCACAGAGGGAACACGGGGGAGGTATATGCATCCTGACTGTGTGAAGGGGTCAGGGGAAATTAAAGGGAGTTGCTCCGTGGGGCGAAGCACACAAGTCTGAGAAACTGGGTTTGGATTCCCAGCGGCCATGAAAAAAAGGAAGGGTGTGGTTGTGTATATGTCAGTATGGGTATGTCAGTAACTCTAGTGTTGGGGTTTGTGGGGGCTGGACAGAGGCAGATCCTTAGAGTTGACCAGCTAGCCAGCCTTGGCAACTTGAGAACTCTGGATTCAGTGAGAGATCCCAAAAGAGAAGGTGGGGCTGGACATGGAGTCACAGCCGTTAACGCCAGCACTCAAAAGGCAGAAGCAGGGGGAATTCTGAGTTCTTGGCCAGACTGATCTAATTAGTGAGTTCCAGGTCAGAGCTACATAGCAAGACTGTCTCAAAAACAAAATAAAGCCATGATGATAGGGGTGTGTGTGTGTGTGTGTGTGTGTGTGCGCGCGCGCGCTAGCGTATGCACATGTGTGCCTATGCATGTGTGTATTTGTGTATATGCACATGTGTCTGTCTATGCACCTGTGTGCCTATGTGTATGTGTTTATGTACGTGTATGCACATGTATGCCAATTCATGTGTGTGTGCACCTGTGTGCCTATGCATGTGTGTATGCACATGTTTGTGTCTATGCACCTGTGTGCCTATGTGTGTATGTCCATGCGCATGTGTGTTTGCACATGTATGCCTATACATGTGTGTGTGCACCTGTGTGCCTATGTGTTTGTGTCCATGCACATGTATATTTGCACATGTATGTCTATGCATGTGTGTGTGTTTGTATGTACAGTGAGTATAGAGGCCAAAGAAGCACATCAGGTGCTATGCTCCATTACTCTCTGCTTTGTTCCCTTCAGACAGAGTCTCTCACTGAACCTGGAGCCAGGCTGGCAGCCATTACACCCCAGTGAGTCTCCTGTCTCTGGCCCCCTTAGTTTTGGGGTTATAGGTATATGTGAATGTGTTGTTTTTACCTGGGTCCTGGGGATTCAAACTCAGGCCCTCAAGCCTGTGCAGCAAGGTTCTTACCCACTGAGCTATGTATCCAGTCTCTAGGATGGGTCTTAATCCAAGGTCTACTGTCCTTACCAGACACAAATGGAGAGACACACACACACAGAGGATCCCATGCACGCCAAGGAGAGGCTCCCGGAGAGATGCACCCTGCCAACACCTTGCTCATGGACTTTTGATCCCAAGGCTATGAGAAAAGAAATTGTTGTTGTTTGGGTCCCTGGCCCATGGCAGTTTACTGCAGTGGCCCTGGCAGGCCCATACATCAGGCTTCCGGTGACAGTAAACCAACCTGGTGAAAAAAACTAGATGCTGTAACACAGGCTGATGTCATCCTGGCTGATCCCCCAGCAGGCCTGACTGAGGCTCAAAGCCAATCACCTCACAGGCAGTTCTGTTGCTGCCCTGCCTGCTGCTCTCTGCAGTGTACTAAATAAACCTGCGAGCTTTCTAAACAAAGCAAAGCAAACGCCAACCGCCCCATTGAGTCCGAGTGCTATACTGGATGGACACTGTGTTAACTGCCTATGTTCTGAGGTAAGGTTCCAGATCAGCTTCTTCCAGAGGCAATAAGGGGCAGAAAGTCTCCAGTTAGCATCCCCAAAGACCCAGGCAGACAGCGCTGCAGAGGGTGGATCAGGCAGGCTTCTGGATGATTAGAGCAATGCAAAGTGTGTGTGTGTGTGTGTGTGTGTGTGTGTGTGTGTGTGTGTGTGTGCGCGCGCGCGTGCTCTGTGTGTGTCTCTGTGTGTGTGGTGTCTGTATGTGTGTCTGTGTGTGTGTGTGTCTGCTCTGTGTATTTGTGTGTGGTATCTCTGTGTGTGTGTGTGTGTGTGTATGTCTATATGTGTGCTCTGTGTGTGTATGTGTCTGTGTGTGGTGTCTGTATGTGTCTGCATGTGTGTCTATGTGTGTATCTGTATCTATGTCTGTGCATGGTGTCTGTGTGTGTCTGTATGTCTGTATATCTGTCTGTGTGTATGCATCTGTGTCTGTGTGGTATCTGTATATGTGTGTCTGTGTATGGTGTCTGTGTGTCTGTGTGTGTGTGCATGCATGCATTAGAGTATATACACATCTGCTGCCCCAGGAGATGGACCCTACCAAAAGATCAGCAGGAGCCCTGTGGTGGCCAAAGCTATCCCAGCTATGATGCTCACTGAACTGGCTTTAGATTACAACAGTTCTACTAGGCATCTGGTCCCAACTCTGTTTTTTTTTTTGGGGGGGGAGGGGTGTGGGAGGAGTAGATAGGCCCTTTCTGTGTAGCCTTAGCTATCCTGGAACTAGCTCTGTAGACTAGGCTGTCCTCGAACTTAGATATTGACCCACCTCTGCCTCCTAAGTCCTGGGATTAAAGGTGTGTGCCACCATGCCCGGCTAGCTGGTCCCAACTCTTCAGGGGTAGGGGTGGAGGAGGCTGCCTGCAGGTCTCTCCCCCTAAAGAAGGCTCAGTTTTCATCTCTGCGTGGTGGTGGAGGGGAGGACAGGCAGTATGGCTGGAAAGCAGGACTGGCTAGTGCCAGCCAGTTCAAACCTAGAGTCCTGCTCCTCAAAGCTTCCAGCAGACCAGTTTGGCCACCTCCCTGTCCCCAAACAATGTTTCTGGGGGACACTCGGATGCCACTCAGTAAGTCTACACTTGCCACTGGTGAAAAGACTTGCTCCTTAGGGCAAGGAAACCGAACCTTCCATTCTGTTCCAAGCTGGCCCTCGAAGCCCATCCAGCTCTTCTGGGCAACAGCATGCCTGACACTCATTCCATCCATCGCAGCTTCCGAGGAGACTCCAGCCAGACTCCCAGTTCCCCCTCGCTCCCCGAGAGTCACTGTGTTTGTTCTCTGCTTTCTGCTGGCACGCTCAGGCCTCCCTCAGGCTCTGGGCCTACTCTCTCCTAATTTTTCCCACTTTGAGAACACATCAGGCAATCTTTTGGACTGCAGCCTCTATTTTTTGCTTTATGTGTGTGGATGCCTTGCCTGTGTTGTGTCTGGTACCACGGGCATACCCAGTGCCACAGAGGTCAGAGGAAAACATTGGATCCCCTGGAACAGTTGTCAGCTGCCCTATGGGTGCTGAGAACCAAACCCAGGTCCTCTGGGAGAGCAGCCAGTGTTCTTAATCAAGGAACCAGCTTAAAAAAAAAAAAAAAAAAAAAAAAAAAAAAAAAAAAAAAAAAGAACCGAAAACACTTTTAGTTTATTTTTGAGATAGAGTTTCAGGTAGCCCAGGCTGGCCTTGAACTTGCTGAGGCTGACACTCAACTTCCATCCTCCTGCCTCTACCTCCCAAGTGCTTGGATTACAGGCGTGTGGCACCAGCTAGGTACACCAGTCTTTTAGGGTCTATGGTCTGTCGTTTGTCATTCGCTCCTGGGTCCCGATTCCCTCGGTCGGGCCAGAGGAAGACAAGGTCTGACAGCTGAGAGCTGGTTTGGACCCTGGAACTACAGGACAGTAAGTGGGATTCCCTGTACAGGGCAGCTCCCTTTGGCTTTGTGCACTGAACTCTGTCAGGCCAAAGAGAGAGAAAAGTACTTCAGCAGACACCAGAACCCTCAGATCATAGGGACAGAACCCATTGTAAAACATGTCCCAGTTTCTGCTTGAACAACTCCCACCTCGGGGAGTTCACTCCCTTACAGAGCTTGGGAGTTAAGTTCTGCAGCAGGGGGATGCCAGCTAGGCCACAGGCAGGGACAGAAGGAAGATGCCTTTCTCCCACTGAGGTTAGACATAAGGAGACTGAGCCGGCCTTTGGAGAAGAACCAGCAGCAAGTTTTTGTTTTGATTTTTATGGGCTTTGCGTGTTATTTTTCAGACCTCATGGGCGCCTGCTGTGTGGTGGACCTGTCACAGGAGTGGGGAGGGGACGGTGAACACCCTGGGCAAAGGCCTTTTCTCATTCCTCTGCACAGACAATGTGCTCAAAAATAAAAGATGACCTCATGCTGGTTAAGTGCTCCGAGGAGAGCCAAACAGGATGATGCATGAGAGAGAGAGAAAGAGAGAGAGAGAGAGAGAGAGAGAGAGAGAGAGAGGAGAGAGAGAGAGAGAGAGAGAGAGAGAGAGAGAGAGAGATTGATTTACATCTGCTAACGTAGTCAAGGGCACGGAGCATGGAGACAGAATGCGATCAGTGCTTTTATAAAGATGCAGGCTGGGCATCACAGGCAGTCAGTCAACACACGACTGTCTGGCCGTGGGTCTGAGCACTGGGAAGACACTGGTGGCCTCAGTGGGAACAGTGAGAATCGTGTCCAAGGTCCATCATGGAGTCTACCCTGCTGCAGGAGCTGCAGAGGGCTTCAAGCAAGGAAGCTGGGATGTGGCTTCTGGGATATGAAAGGCAAGCAGGGAGGTGGTGGAGCCAGCCAGCCTAGGGCAGCGGGAGCCTTGGGAAAGGTTATCAGGCAGGCTGCAGGAGCCCAGCATGGAGTCGCAGCCAGCAAGACTACAGGGGAGCTGGTCCTTTGGGAGTAGGCCCTGGGAGATAGCCAAGAAGACTTGGGGGCAGGCAGAGGAAAATGGACATCGAGACGGGTCTGGGCTTCAGTAGGGAGCAGGGAGGAGGAGGAGACATCGGGGGAGGAGGGCAGACTATGACAGACACCTGAGGAAGATGGGTGCCCACGGGAGATGGGAGAGGGCTGTGTGAGTGGTATCATCAGGACAATGGCGACTCAAGTGCTCTATAGGACAGCACTGGTGGGGAGGACCCTTAAGTCTCAGTTGATGTAGACATGAACCTTCCAACAGGAGGAGGGAGAAGGAGAGGGGCAGGGAAAGGACAGATTCTAGGCATGACAGCAGGCTAAGACGCACGTATGCACTGGGTAAGGGGCTAGCTTATGTAGGGAAGATTCGAGACGAGACACGGAGAGGAATGAAGGCATGGGGGTGGGGCAACAGTCTGAGAGAGAGAGAGGGAGGGGGACACCAACCCGTCCGTTTTATGGCTAGCGCCCATATACCTCTAACCCCCACCCTGTTCACTTCCATCCCAGGCGCTAAGCACACAGCCCAGGCAAGGGCACATTTGCAAACTCACTCCAGTGAGGACAGTCATGACAGGTTCAATCCCATCAGATTAACAGTTTTGGTCAATGCTCTCACGGCAGGGTTTAGAGGAGACCAGCTTCATAAAAACAAAACGAAACAAACACACAAAAGCCCTGTGGGCAGCTGTCGGGTACTTTACCGAACCCCCCAGGGCAGATGCTGGGCTGAAGTACAGCAGCTACGTCTCAGAATAAACCAACTTAAGTCAGAGAAGTCAGTCAAGAAGGGACTGAGAAAGTCAGACCTGAGAAGGCTGGAGGATATTGTCATTCAGGAATCCCAGGCTGGATGGCTTTGATAAACAGACTCTAACAGAAGGTTGGGCCTAGAGCACTTGCTGACACACGCTCCCACATGTGAACAACAGGTGGGCGGATTCTAAACCCTCTCCCAGGCTTCCTCGGGAGGGCTGGCCCGTTTTAGACTGTCCAAGAGTGGGAGATGTGGGCAGTTTGGCCCAGAGAGATCAGCAGTAACCAGCAGCCCACAGTGCTGGAGGAGGTATTTCCATGTTTTGAGATTTATCTCCAGACTCCTGAGTTCTCAAAAACTAAGACTCCACCCAGGAGAAAACAGGGAACTCACCCTTGTCCATGGTTGGGTGTCCTTCAGTCTCTGCTTTTTTTTTTTTTTTTTTTAAATTAAGAAAATTTTAGAGGCTGGAAAGATGACTCAGAGGTTAAGAACACCGGCTGCTCTTGCAGAGAACCTGGGTTCAGTTTTCAGCACCTACCAGTTGGATAACAACCAATCCTAAACTCCAGTTTCAGAGATCCAACGCCCTCTTCTGACCTCTGAGGGAGGGTACCAGGTACAGAGGGTCGGTCCATAGGTACCAGGTCCATACATCCAGGCAAAGCACTCATACATTTAAAATAAGAATTTTAAAATGTGGGGGCTGGAGAGATGGCTCAGAGGTTAAGGGCACTGACTGCTCTTCTGAGTTCAATTCCCAGCAACCACATGGTGGCTCACAACCATCTGTAACGGGATCTGATGCCCTCTTCTGGTGTGTCTGAAGACGGCTACCGTGTACTCATATACATAAAATAAATAAAATTTTTAAATTTTTTTAAAAAAGAAATTTAATTTTTAGTGTGTGAATGTGTGTAATTTTTATTTATATGTACGTTGTGTGTCAACTTGGTTGTATGGGCATCGCATGCATACCGTGCCCTCTGGGGCTAAAAGAGGGTGTCTGATCCTCTGGAACTGGAGCGAGGTAGATTATGAGCTGCCTGACATGGGTTCTGGAAACAGAACCCCAATCCTCTTCAAGAGCAGCAAGGGTTGAGCCATTCCCCCCAGCACCCCATTTTTGAAGATTTATTTTTGGGTTTCCTGCCGCAACGAGCGCCTGGGGCGCAAGCTCGGAACGAGAACCCACGAGTTGTAGGAAAATGGCGGACATGGCGGAAATCGCCAGCCTCGATAAAGCCGAGCTGAAGAAAACTGAGACGCAGGAGACGAACGCCCTGCAAACTGAAGGGGCCATTGAACAGTAAAAGAGGAGTGAAATGCCCTAAAAGCCTAGGAAGATTTCCCCATCCATCCCTTCATTTCCAAGACCCCCTCGTGATGTGGAGGAAGAGCCCCCTTCAAAATGGACGCGAGCCACAAGCTGCACTGTGAACCCGGGCACTCCGTGCAGGTGCCACCGGCTTGTGCGTCTCTGAAGGGGACCCTCCACTAATTGGACCGTCGAATTTCAACAGTTTGCCCTGGGTTATTATAGAAAACTATTTGTATGACTGCTGAAAATAAAACACACCTCGTGGCAAAAAAAAAAAAAAAAAAGATTTATTTTTAAGCTGGCACACTCCTTTAATCCCGGCAACTGGGGAGGCAGAGGCAGGAGCATCTCTGAGTTCAAGACTAGCCTGGTCTACAGAGTGAGTTCCAGAGTTCCAGAACAGCCGGGGCTACACAGAGAAACCTTGTCTAGAAACAGAGAGAGAGAGAGAGAGAGAGAGAGATCTGCTCCCTGGCTTTACGAAGGTCCAGCTTTCATCTAGACCCTGCTGCCTCAGTTCTCTGTGGGAGCTTGGTGTGCTCACCATGCTTCCAGCACTGCCGGCCCCAAGTAATCCCCCTGCCCCCAGAGAGATGAAAGTACACTGTAATAATAATCTTCTGCCCTCTCAGACTGCCCCCAGCCCAGACAGCCGGGGAGTGAGGAGGAAGGTGGCCTTGCCTGTCATGTTGGCTCCCTTCACTCTACCTCCTGCCCCTCAAGCTTTGAGTCTCCACTCAGGACCTCAGTCCTACAACTGCCTCTGCCCACCACCTGGTCCCAGCCTTCAGGGCACCCAGCCTGAAAGAGCGGATGCTGCCCAAGGGACCAACCTGTGCCAGCAGCTGAAGGCTGCCTCCCGGGTCCTTTTCAATAACCAATCAGCTTTTCGGGTCGTAGGCCGCAGCTGCCCCAGGCTGCCCAGGCCTCACCACCCCATCCGGGAAGGAGCAGACAGAGTCCGGAAGGAAGCCGATGGAAATGGGAATATGAAGAGGCGACTGGGCTTGGTGGGTAGGGTTGGGGCGGGTCTTGAACCTCTCAGGCTTCTATACTAACAGCAGGTGGGGTGGTCCCTGATTCTGGGGACCATGAAGGAGGCCTTCTCTGAAGGCATCATTCAGCTGCAGCTTACTGTCCCAGCTGGAGTTATCTTCCTGGGGGGAACATTCTTCCCTCCTCTCCCCAGGCAGTATGACCATCGGAAGAAAGCGCTGGAAATGCTTGGAAAGGCCTGAGGCTATCTCAAGACAATTTCTAAGCAGCTACTTCTAGCATTGAGCCCACTACGGAAAGGGTGGAAGGGATGCAAAGACACCTGTATCTCTCAGTCCCTCACCGGGGACTCCCGCCACTTGACATTTAGGGCAGGAGTAGAGGGAGTTGGAGCATGCTCGAAGGAGATGCTCCTGATCTCCAAACGTTGAAACTGCCTTCCTGTTGGCGGATTCCCTCACTACAGCCCAGATGCAGTCTTGAACGCCCTGCATGGTATCCTGCCCTTCGAAGCACCCTGAGATCCTAGGGTTTTGTTTTGTTCTTCCTTTTGGGATGGGGGTCTCATTATGTAGACCAAGCTGGACTGGAACTCACAGAGATCTGTTCTACTCTGTCTCCCGAGTGCCTAGAGTAAAGGCAAAAGTCGCCGGGCTCACTCAGTTTACACGATAGGCTTTGGGAAGCTGAGGCAGGCAGAGGATTTTGAGATTGAGGTCAGGCTTGAATACATAGTGGGTTCTAGGTCAGCCGAAGCTACGCGTCAAGAATCTGTGTTGGGCTGGAGAGGTGGCTCAGTGGTTAAGAGCACTGACTGCTCTTCCAGAGGTCCTGAGTTCAAGTCCCAACAACCACATGGTGGCTCACAACCATCTGTAACGGGATCCTATGCTCTCTTCTGGTGTGTCTGAAGAGAGTGGCAGTATACTCACACACATAAGATAAATAAATCTTAAAAAAATAAAATAAAAAGAATCTGTCTCAGTCAACCAACCAAGCAACCAACCAAAACCAGAAAAAATATCCAAAGTGCCCACTCGGGTAGATGACATGATGGCCCCTATTTCAACACTACTACCCTACTCCAGGATGAGTGTGAAGAAACACCTTGTAGAAAGTCCCTGTACTCCAAAGGATCAAGTTAGGGCTGTGCCCTGCTCAAAGAAAGACACCTTGGACTTTGGTCTAGAATCTGCTGCTGAGAAATGGATGAACAATTTGAAACCCGGCTGATGGAGACAGCCAGAGGGAGCAAGCCTGAGAAGAGTCCCAAACCCACCTGCCCCTCACCCCAGGTCTGTGAGCCTCCAGCAGCCCCCCACCCCATCCTCCCTGGGTTGAACACAATAGTTCTCCTCGTGGCCCTATGCAGGGATAGTTAGAAGCCACTCTAATGACACAATTAGTCACCCACTTGTCAAGCAAAGAGCCTGCTAGTAGGGAGTCTGGCAGACTCAGCAGAGAAAGGCCTGAGCCCAGTCTCATTGCCGCCTCGCAGGTCTCAAGAGCTTCACTCCAGGGTAACGGTTGTATTCCTCTGCACATGTGCTCGCTGACCACGAACCAAAGCGCCAAGCCCACGGCTTCCACTGTGCTAGCCTTCCTGCCCTCCAAGCACCACGAAGAAGAGTAACAAGAAGAAATAAAGTATTGAAATCTGACCAGAGGCCAGAGCTGGTGGCCTGGCCTGACGCAGTGACATCCCAGTATCCCGGGCAAGCACGGATCCAATCTACAAAGACGCATCTGAAGAGACTGAGTCAATGATGGGTACCCTGAACACTGGTCAACTGATGGCCGGCTCCTAGGAAGTGGGGAAGGTGTTTGGAGGTATCAGCTGCGATGCAGGAGAGCTCTTCTTGCACCTTTTGTTTCATACAAGCCCGCAGGGGGTTCCATCAGCAATGCAGGGGGTGGGGACTGGGGGTGTCAACGCCTACAAGCAGTTTGAAAACTACAATAACATGGTCCCAATAAGTGTCTTTCCTCTCAGTCCTGTCCTCCCAGCCTCAAAATAAAACGCCCACACTGGCTCTGGAATCTGGATTCAAGTTGACCTAAACCACAGGCGACTTCTCTTCTTGCACATCCCACCCCGAAGTGCTGTGTTGTCAAGAGTAACCTAACTCCAATTCAGACCTTGAAGTAGGACACGTGTCCGTGGACTTAATCAAGGGTGGGCAGAAGCGGTGCAAGAGGAGGGCAGAGTCAAGGGCCTTGGGAGGCCCCGGAGGGCCAGAGCTGGGAGGAAGGGAGGGCAGCTCCAAAGCACGGCACTCAGAGGCACTTTGGGGAGGAGGGAGCGTCCCAGCCTCAGGAACCCTCCTTTCCTGTCGGCCACTGGCTCGGCCCTTCCTGGGGAGGTCCGACCAGCCGGCTCGTAGGTGCCCTCCCGGGGACCCCACGGCGACCTCGGTGCATACCTGCCTCCCCTCGGCCTCTGGCTCCTCCTCCTCCGGCTCCGCCAGGCGCTCGAACTGGCACGGTCCCACGGATGGGGGCTCCAGGGCGCAGGGCTCGGGAGGCTCAGGCGGCGCGGGAGCCCCGGGGTCCCCGGCCCGGGTAGTGCTCTCCGGAGCTCTGGCCGCCCCACGCCGCAGCAGCAGCCAGGCGAACAGCAGCGCCAGCGCCGTGATCAGCGCGGGTAGCGCGGCCAGCAGTTCGAGCGGCGACTCCATCGCGCCGTGGCCGCCGAGTGTCGGCCAGCCGGGACCCCGAGGGAGCACGCCGCGCCCCGCCGCCACGCCACGCCCAGGGGCGGAGCCTCGCCGAGACCACGCCTCTCTCGCCCTCGGGGTGATTCCGAGTTCGGACCTTGGGAGGCGCTGAAAAGCTCTCTGGTTTTCACCATCTCAGCTCAGGCTTGCTGGGTGGGGTGAAAGGCTCATTGTCTTTAGATGGGCTTCATTTCAGCCTTGTGCAAAAGTTCATTTAGAGATGGTGGTGCAAACCTGTGGTCCTACTATTTGAAAGGTGCAGGGGGATCAGGAGGTCAAAGTCAAGTCGTCTTCAGTTACAGTGAGCTCTGGAACATAGATCTGGTCTCAACACAAACACACACTAAAATGCTCATCTTGGAGTATACTGGCAATCTGGGCATTATGGGGTCGTGTGGATGCAGGTTCAAGAAGGTTCATGGGAATTGAAATTCCTCTAAATTGAATTTCCTCTAAAGTCGACAAAAATTGAAGTGGGACATGTAACTAATTTTTTTTTTCAAATCCTACTTTTAATTATGGTTCTTAAACACTTTAACCTTCCTTGTAGCCTATCACCCACCAGAGAGAGTGGAAAAGAAAGGATACGGGGGAAGTGGACCTGTTTAGAAAGATTCTAACTTAGGGGTTTATTGCTGTGAACAGAAACCATGACCAAGGCAAGTCTTATAAGGATGTATGTAAGGACAACATTTAATTGGGGCTCGCTTACTGGTTCAGAGATTCAGTCCAGTATCATCAAGGCGGGAGCATAGCAGCATCCAGTCAGATGTGGTGCTAGAGGAGCTGAGAGTTTTGTTTTGAAGGCAGATAGCAGAAGGCAGGCTTCCAGGCAGCTTGGACAAGGGTCCGTGCACACAGCGACACACCTACTCCAACAAGGCTACACCTAATAGTGCCATTCCCTGGGCCAAACATATCTCAGGTTCTTTGGAGCAAATCCAGTCTGTATTGTCTGGAAATTGGCAGTTCCGTTTACGGGTCAGTAGCGGCAGCTAGACCCACTCACAAACACTTCACAGTTACACTAGCAGTCCAGTTTGGTACAGTCAGGACAGGACAGCAAAGACAAGTCAGCAGCAGTGGCACTACCTAGTAGAGACAGCCAGGCCTCAGCCTCTGCACCAGGCAGGAGAGACACCCGGAGCTCCTTTCCGTGCCTCAGTGAAGCAAAGATCAGTAATCTGTAAGCAAGGCTAGCTCAGCTTCTGACCACTGATCACTGAGTCCTTCTCATACTCCCTTCAAACATCACGGTAACATCTATGGAGTCCCGACAAATGGAGCTCAACTGTGCAATGTAAGGTGGACCAATACATGCAGCTCCTTAGCAAAGAACCTGTCATCACGAGTCCTTTCGCGTTCCTGCCTTAGCAGAACATCCTCTCTTCTGAGTCTACCTTAGCCTCTCACCTACGTCCACTTCAGGAAAACACTCCTTCAGGTGTTTTGCCCCAGCGAAACGCCATCGGACACAGTTGACTCTCCAAAGAACCCTTAAGTTTCCTCTTCGGGAACATGGTGGCTCTCGCCTTTCATACCAGATCCCAGCACTCCAGAGGCAGAGACGGATGGGTCTATGTGAGTTCAAATACATCCTGGTTTACACAAGCAAGCCCCAGGCTGTCGAGGCTACATATGAGCCCATGCCAGAAAGAGACAAGGAATATCTCTCATGAAGTGGATTGTTGACAGCGTGGCCCATAATTGCAGTATTCACAAGTTTTCACCAACTACCACTGAGAGGAGACACATCCCCCTTAAGCCCAGAGGCTCTGGGTATAAGACTGAGCTCTTCCTCATGCTGTCTGGAGCTCACCGCTGTGATGGTGGTTTCTTCTCATCCCCGGCTCCAGCAAAAGGATGGAATAAGGTGAAAAGAAGGCTGATTTTGTTTTTCATATCTTTCCCAAGGCTCTATTGTTTTTGTTTTTGTTTTTTTAAGATTTATGTATGTATGAGTCCACTGTCGCTGTCTTCAGGCACACCTGCAGAGGGCATCAGATCCCATTACAGATGGTTGTGAGCCACCATGCGGTTGCTGGGATTTGAACTCAGGACCTCTGGAAGAGCAATCAGTGCTCTTAACCGCCAGGCCATCTCTCCAGCCCCAGCTCTATTGTTTAAAGTGTAAAAAACACACTGTACCAACTGTGTTATTTCCCTAGCACACCCCCACCCACCTTTTAGTTTTTTTGAATAAAATACAAGGCAAAGTTTGTCAGAAACAAAGGACAAAAAAAAAAAAAAAAAAAAAAAAAGTCCACTGGACCTGTTCATGTGTGCCTGTAACCCCAGCGCTCAGGAAGCCGAGGCAGGATTAGATCAAAGTCTGTCCAGGTTACACAGCCAGGCCCGGTCTAGCCCGAGCAACATGTCTGGAAAGAAGAGAAAGGGGTTGGGCTTTCTGAGCCTGGGATGGTGGCGCACATCTGTAATCCTATTTGGAAAAGCCGGGTAGACCAGGCTGAGCAGTCTCAGCTCATGAAACAAAACGGGCTTCCAGCTTTCTTTAAGATGCTAGACCAGAGTTGTTTTGCTGCAGGCCTGTGATAGAGGGGAAGGAACCCTAATCACACCGACATACTTAGACATACAATGGTGAGTCTTCTACCATTGAACTACATCCTGCCAGGCAGAGTGATTATTTTACCTGGAAGAAATAGCGCCATCCCAGAGGTGAGCTCCAGCCCGTGACAGGAGCATTCCCAACAGCGGGAGAACTCAAATCCTGTAACTATAGCCTCTGGGCTTGCGCGGTATGTGTCTCCTCTAATCGGTAGTTGACTGGGGGGGGGGGGCGCACACCACACGGGACCCATCACTATACAAAAGGGTTTGGCCCCTAGGCTCCTGGCTTCTGACCGCTACAGGACGGGCAAGGTATATGAGCCTTATTTTAGCCTAAGACACTGACTGATCCCTTCCAGAGGGATTCAGATGTGAGCTACCACACGCTCCTGATCCTCCCGGTTCTGTTTATTTGCTTTTGAGTGTTTTGCTTTCATGTATGTCTGTGCAACACATGCAATCCTGGTGCCCATGAGGGCCAGAAGAGGGTACTGGGTTCCCTAGAACTGGGGTTGAGGTACGGTTCTGCGTTCTGTTCCGTCTTGCTGCTGGGTGTGTGACTCTGCTTGGGCAGACCGGCACTAGGCTACATTCCATCCTTGCCGCCATCAGAGTGCAGGGGTGGCTGAACACAGCCTAAGATGGGGGGCCCAGCCGGGTGAGAAATGACGCAGGCTGGAACCAAAGAGGCAGGGGTTTCCAAACTCCCCAGCGGCGTTCAGAAACCTCTGGGGATCTCGTGGAGCCAGGAACTTGGGGGCCGGAACTAGGGGACCGCGAGGACCCGTGGCCAGGGGGTTCCCAAACTCCCGGACACCAAGAGGAGGGGGTTACATGGGACAGAGAGCATAGCCGCCAAATAGGAGCTGGGGGAGAATGGCCTAAGAGTGCTGCACGTCTGGGTCCAGGGCAGCCGAGATGGAATATAGGATTTAGTAAGTAATAATTTGAGATTATCGGAGGGAGGTGGATTAGCCATGTGGAAGTCAGGAAATGGTCTTCGTGTTTTTCATTCGGGAACCCAGGACAGTGGGAAGGAGAGTGAGGGACAAGCCGCAGCGGGGATCAATTTAAATAATCGGGTACTACTACAGCCAGTGACCAGCTGGGGGCGGCGAGGGGAGCTAGTTGGGGTGGGGAATCGCTTAGCTCAGGGGCTATTTGGGTGGTGTGGCTCTACCTGAAGGCTTCCTTCTAGGCGCTTCTTGATGAGAGACAGTCCTTGCTTGTCCAAGCTGTTTATTCACTGTTCATTGTGGAAAATGGGTGCATACAACTCGCTCAGGGTGGACCAGGGCTTAAATACCTTCTGCAGGGAGGACGGTCAGGGAAAGGAAGCTCATTGGCTAAACCCTCGGGCCCATCTAGATACCTCATTAGCATGGAGAACTCTATGCTATGGGACTAGTGGTCACGATGCTCATGTGGGGTGTTGCGGTCACGTGTGCCAGGACAGGAATGGGGTCAGGAATAGATGAAACTCTTACTGGGGTTTTGGTATCCCCTCAACCTTCCCAGTGTTTGTCTGATGACACAGTTCCACGTGCCCTACACTGAGGTTCAAGCTGTGAGCTATCATGTGGGTGCTAGGAACTAAACCCCCGTTCCTCTGCAAAAGTGCTCTTAACCAATGAGCCATGTCTCCAGCTCCCTAGCCCCGTTTATTTTTAGTGCGCTTCTAGCCCAGCACACTAAAAATTTTGTGGCTGAGGTAGGAGGGTCCAAAGTTGGAGGCCATCCTGTTTCAAAAAAAAAAAAAGTATAAAATGTATTTCAAAGTGTTTTGAGACAGGTAGTCCTAGCTATCAACCAGGTTTGGCATAGTGGTACAGGCCTTTAAGCCCAGCTTTCAGGAGGCAGGCAAAGGCAGATCTCTGTGAGTTCCAAGTCAGTCTAGTCTACATAGTAGGTTTCAGGACAGCCAGGGCTACAGAAAAAGACCTTGTCTCAAACACTGAAACAAAACATATAGTCAGTTTTGCTAACAGAGTGCATCCTAATGACCTTGGCCTCAGAATTAGAAAGGATGAGAAGACACAGGAGGAAAACACTGCAAAGACACAATCCCAAATCCACTTGCTTTATTCAAAACGACAAACAAGTTTTACACGAGTTAAAACACCAGAGCAGAGCCCACTGTGAGAGGGCCACTTGATAAGAGCTTGGGGCAGTCTGGTTCCTAGGAGGCATCCAGTTACCATGGAGACAGCAGGCTTGGGCAGGTTCTCCCTGGGGAGATTCCTGGGGAATTAATGGTTCCAGTTCTTGAACTAAACAATGAGACATAGCTGCGGGTCATGGGGACACACACACACACACACACACACACACACACACACACACACTCTTCTGTGGCAATGCCGTACCACACACAAGCTAAGGACCTACAGTTGCATCCTCACACCTGCCTCCTACGTAGAATTTCTAGCTCCATCCTCCTCTTGCCTAAAGCTCAAAGCCTCTGTGGAAGGCGCTGGCACAAGCAACTGCCCCCATCTTTAGCTACAGCACTTCAGCTGCTCTCCAGATGCCACATGCTCACTCAAGCAATGGCTAGGATGCTGCTCCTGTTCTGTCCTGGGGTCTGACACTTACATTTGCTGAGAGCTGCACTTGACTCCTGGCTTGAGATGCACTCGTTCAAGCCTCCTACTCCACTAGCTTGTGAATAGCAGCGGCTGCTGCCCACTGAGTGCCACACAGCGGGACAGGGCCTGTGTCAGATGTACCCGCAGGTACTCAAGGCTTGAATATCTAGGAACTGGGCACCTGCAATCACATAAAGACAGGAATGGTGCTCCTGCTCCGTAGCTTTCTCTGCCAAGATGTGACCCTAGGTCCCTGGGTATCTGTGCAGTGTGAGATTCACCAGACTGAAGAACTGTGCTCTGACTTTCTGTTCTTTCTCATCAGCCGGGTCTCCCTTTGCCCAGAACCCAGCTCTTTGGTTTAAGCACAACAGTGGCTTAGCAGCAGTCTGGTGCTGTTGAATTCTCTGATGCTCACCTAGCTCACGCCAAGAGAAAGGGAACGGGTGGGAGGCCCCACCTCCTTGTCCTGAGCACTTGGCCACTCCTCCGCCCCTCTGCCTAACTTCCGCCCCCTACCTAACCTCTCCTCTCCTCGCACAGTGGAGTATTTGCGGTGTACATCAGGTCAGTAAGCGGAGACAGGGACACAGAACCTCTGGCCCAGTGCTCCATTCCTGGTGGCGTTTGGTGACTGGGAGGCACTTCTGGCAGCTGATTTTGCCATGAGACCTCTGTACCTCAGCCACTGATATTGTATCTCATCAGACCCCGGTAGCGGAGATCTCTCCTTTGGCTGTTCATTTTATTTTCAAGTTTTGTTTTGAAACAGGATCTCAGTCTGCCAAGGCTGGGCCTGAACTTGGTATGTGGCTGAGGCTGGCCTTGAACTCCTGACCCCTTTGCCTAACTTCCCTTGCCCTGTGGTCCAGGATAGTCTTTTTTTTTTTTTTCTTCTCTTTTTTCTTTTTCTTTTTTTTTTTTTTTTCGGAGCTGGGGACCGAACCCAGGGCCTTGCGCTTGCTAGGCAAGCGCTCTACCACTGAGCTAAATCCCCAACCCCCAGGATAGTCTTGAGGTGATCCTCCCTCGTCAGCTTGACACAGCTGCCCTACTACCAGCACACTGCCTTGCTCAGTTTCTTGTTTTATTAGATTTTTTTTGAGAAACACTATTACTTTAGGCTCTTTTGTCGTTTTTCCAGACAAGCTCTACTATGTTCCTTGGAAGACTAGGATTCACTGTGTAGGCCAGGCTGGCCTTCACTCAGAGATCCACCTGCCTCTGCCTCCTAATGTTGTAATAATTAAAGGGGTGCCACCTGGCCAGCTTTTTTTTTTTTTTAAGTTTTTTAAGTTGTGGTGGGTGGCACAGGCCCCTAATACCAGCATTTGGGGGAAAGGGGTAGAGGAAGAGTCAGGAAGATCTCTAAGTTTGAGACCAGCCTAGTTTACAAAATGAGTTCTAGGACAGCCTGGGCTAAAGAAACTCAGTCTCAGGGGGAAAAAAGATTTATGTGCATGAGTATTTTGTGTGTGTGTGTGTGTGTGTGTACATTAGGAGACAACTTAAGGAAATCAGTTCTTATTCTATCATGGCAGCTCTACGAAGCTGTCTTGGAGATACTGTTATTTCCTGCAGAGCCATCTCACGGTCTTCTCATTCTAACAGGTTGGGAGAGGAGCAGTTAGAAAGAGTGAGTGAAGTATTCCAGCAGTAACACCTGAACAGCTTCCTGAAGACAAAAGTGCTTTTCAGATAGAAAATCACCTGGACATAACTAAGGATGGAAATTCAGGGTTTCCCAACCCACTGGACCAGAAGGCTATGCTGTTTAGAGTATAGTTCAGCTCACCAGACACCACCTCTGCAGAAGGTCACACATCTTCCCACTCAGGTACGCACATAACACAGCAACCCGAAGTTCCTGTGTCTTGGGGTGCTCTGACGGGCAATACCGCAGTTCCAGTGCATCTACAGAAGCTCCATAGGTCACAGTCTCACTTGGGACAATCCCCTCCACTCATCTACATATCCTTGGCTATAGGACACAGTAAGGCAAGCAGGTGTGTAAAGGCCAACCCCAGCTGTATTTTTCTTGTCCTGTAGGAATTGTCTCGGAGGCTCACTGCCTCATTTGGCTAACCTAGGCCTCAAAGCTTCTGGCATCCATACAATGTAATTAAGCCTAGAATATTTTCAGCCTCTGAGACTGACTGCTGACTACACTCACCCTTTCTTGTCCTTTCTGAACTCTGGATGGCTGGTCAACCCAGCTAATTCTGGCTTGGACTCCTCTCCAAGCTGACTGATTCAGTCTGGCTTCTCTCTTGGTCTCCAACTTTCTGCTTTGCTTGACCTCAAACTAACTCTGGCGATCTGTTCTAACCTTCTGGCTCCTTCTCATTCCCTGGCTCATTCTGTCTTCACCTGTTCCTAGCTTGTTCTCTCTGCAGCCTGTCTTTGTACAACAGTCTTAGGAAAACTGCCTCCTTTGTCTTTTTCTTCTTGTCAAGTAGTTTCCCTTCCCTCTCTCTTCCTGTCAGAGTTGGGCACATTCTATTCTGTCAAATCTTTCTCTGATTCGTCACTTTGTCTGCCACTCAATTAGACATCACTTTCACACATGGGTGCTTCCTTCTACGAACTAACTTTACTTTCATTATTTGGAATTAAAGGTGTGTGCTAAGGACTGAGCCACACAACTGGAAACAGGGTTTTTCAGTAAATGGCACAGTGAGATCAAACATCCTGAGATACCCAGTTCTACCACAGCTATTCAGAAGGACCCATAGATCCTGAAACATCCCAGTCCCACCCCAGGATTTCTTCTCCTACATGTACTAGCTATTGCTGATGCATCCTGATGACATATATGGGGGACACAGATCAAGAAGTTCCCTGTGGAGTAGACAGAGCATTCCTTACTCATTAGCACCTGTGGGAACCCACCCATCAGAACCTGGCCTATTTACAACTCCAGTTCTGAGATGACAACTCCACAAACATCTACCTGCCCTGAGGCCCAAGCATGTCTTCTACTGTTCCCCAGAATATACCACACTGAGACTTCAGCCTCCCCTGCTCAGAACAATTCTAATACAGCACAGAATTGTCAGCAATGGCGCAGGGTCCACAGTAGGATCACTGCCCTGAGTAGCATTTGAGTTACAGCATGCTCAAACACAACAGTACGAAGCCTTCTGACCCACCGTCTTAGTGCCAGCATGGCTCTGTGCTAGCTGAGCTCACACATTCCTGGGAGCGAGCGGGAAGACAGACCAGCATCTGCCCAGAGAAAGGCGCTTGTGTCAGGGAAGGAAGATCCACAGCCAAAGACAGGCTAGCAGGCAGATAGGAGCAGAAGACTGAGAACTGAGGTGGGTGACAACCAAAAGTTTACACGGGAAACCCCCTGGGAGTCTACTGGCTCAGGGATGAACACAGTCTCCCTCCACAGAGGTTCCTAATCCGCTGAGGAAAAGAACAACTGTCTGACTGGCTGGTAGACACAGAACTGGGCTAAAGCTAGCCGGCAACAAGAAAACAGAACCCCATCAGGCAAGGTGGCGCACGCCTTTAGTCCCAGCACTCAGGAGGCAGAGGCAGGCACATCTCCAAGTTCAAGGGCAGCCTGGTCTACAAACAAAAGTTCTAGGACAGCCAGGGCTAGCAACAGAGAGAAACCCTGTCTGGAAAATGAAATGGCAAGCAACTTGGTAATGCATGGTCCTAGCACTGAAGAGGTTGAAGCAGGAGGATCCTGAGTTCAAAGCCAGCATGATTATGTAATCAATCAGATACTATCTCAACTGTCCCCACCTCAAATGGGCAAAACCTCAGATCTCACATTACAGCCTACAGTCACTTCCCAAGCACAGATGGGGATGTGTGACATGAGTCACAGAGCATATGTGAAAACGCCAGTGGAAAGGACAACCAGCCCCATAGATTCAACTGAGAAGAAAACAGGATTCTCCCCACTCAATTCCAGTCACATCAGAGAATGTAGAAGAAAAAACCCAGGATCCCGGACTTTCGTTGTGCGTTCCCAACTGCTCAAGGACAAGGCAGGCAAAGGGCTGCCCCTCAGCTGTGGTGCTCGAGCACTTCAGAGTGCCGCAGGCCCAACACCAGCCAGGGTCAATCCACCTTCCACCATGGCCTGTCACTAGCCACACAGGAGCAGATGCAAATGGTTTTTGGTTTTGGAGTTAGCTTAAATCCAATCTCTCTCGGTCTCTTTTGGGACAGGGTTCTTCTGTGTAGCCCTGGCTGCCCTAAACTCTGTAGACCAGGTTGGCCCCTGCCTTCAGCATGCTGGGATTGAACACTTACACCCACCACCCACACCTGACTTACTTAGAACCAATCTTGTTTAAAAAGAGAAACAGAAAACAAGTCTAGAGAAATGATTAAGATATTATACAGGAAGTCTGTTTAGCCTTCAGAGACGACTGCTCCAATAATTCCCCTACTGTTCTAGTCACCCCGCAACAGGATACACACCAGCAGGCACCCCTAACTCCACACACACCCACACACACACACACACACACACACACCCACACACCCCACAAGAAAGGAGCACAGGGGACTACAGTATGCCCAAAGGAAGCTGTCCACAATATAAAATGTATTCGTCTTTATTAAATAGGTAAAGGGTTTCGTTGGCACCATCCACACACCTTTGCCCCTAAGATATGACCATGGAGAAAAGCCACTGTACCAAATGCTACCAACTCCCATCTCAGTGTCCTTGTTCTCTGGGTGTCAGCCCTCCTAAGCCTTGCTGCAAGCACAGCCTTGCACAGACAGCGGCCACATGTGGTCACCTGGAGGAACTGCGCTCTTTGCTCACGCAGTCATCCTGTGAGGTAGTGTCCCCATTTCCCACCATGCTGCAAGTTCTCCTCTTCTTCCTGCGATGTGTTGTCCCATCACCTTCTGACCCAGATTCACACTGGACACAGGGAGGAAAAACAATTCAGGGCCAGGGAGACAGCTCAATGGATAAGGCTTGACACTAAGCTTCATGACCTCAGTTCAACCCCTGGGGCTCACTCCATAGGAGAACCAACTCCCTCAAGCCATTTTCTGCCTCCACATGTGTACTACGGTAAATACCTAGATGACAAGCACACACATAAGCCAATGGAACATCAGAAGCTGTAGGTGCTGGAGAGAGAGCTCAGTAGCCAAGAGCACTTCTCTTGGTGGAGCAGCCTTTTATCTGGGCACTCAGGAAGCAGTGGCAGGCAGATCTCTGTGGGTTCAAGAGCAGCCTGGTTTACAGAATGAGTTCCAGGATAGCCACAGCCGGAGTGAGAGACTCTCTCAGAAACAAACCAAAACCAAAAAACCTTTAATCCCAGCACCTGGGAAGCAGATTCAGGTGAATGTCTGTTTCTCCAAGGCCAGCTTAGCCTCCAGAATGAGTTCCAAGACAGCCAGAGAGACTCTGACTCAAAAAAAAAAAAAAGAAAAAAAAGGAAAAAGAAAGCCAGACACGGTATTTCATGCCTTTAATCCAGCATTTGAGTCCAGCCTGATTTACAGACTGGGTTCCAGGAAAGCCAGGGCTACACAGAGAAACCCTGTTTTGAGAAGCAAAAACAAAAAATAATCAAAAAAGCCCCAAAACTGAAACCACAAAACAAGAATTCCACATGGACAAAACGTCTTCCCTTTTTCCCTTTTTTTCTGAATTGTCGAACATGGAGCACAGGGCCTTTCTAGGCCAGACACATTAGCAGGGTGACACCAGCAGCAATCCTGTCAGGGCAGACGACCTTCTCACTTTGAGCTGGTGTTAAACTGAAGCAGATCACTGGGTATCCTGTTTCTAGACTTACGTGTAACAAGGGCTTTGAGATGGTCAGAATAGTCTAAATCCTGACACTGTGCTCCCTGGGATCACAAGGCCACCATTTCACAAACCTTCACACACCCAGGCACCTCTGCAGGAGCTGAGCTCACACGTGTGAGACGCTGTAAACTGGTGCTATCATGGGGACGACAGCACCTGTCCCGAATGAGGAAACTGAGACCCACTGCCTGACTGAGGGAGCCTGGGCAGCTGAGGGCCTCACCTCCGAGTCTGAGTCCGACGAGCTGGAGCTGGAGGAGCTAGAAGAGTCACTGGAGCTGTCAGAGGCGATGCCTGTGGACTCTTGGAGGTCAACAGCGTCGGCAAGCACTGCCAGCTCAGGGTGCTCCTGCTTCAAGATCCTGAAGGGCAAAAGGTATTGTTCTCAGGGCTGTGACAGCTGGTGGCAACCCCCGCTCACAATGACACAGACTCAAAGTAGAGGCCTCCACTGCTACAGCACCTGGCCATGCCTAGTGCTTTGGCTGGATTGGCTCCAGGCGACAGGCCACACAGGCTGCCCACATTCGCTGAAGGAAAACAACCTTCTAGAGCCACACACCTGCGTGAGCACCAGCCACGAACCTCTGGAGGCGGGGTTTCTTGAGGGAGGGGTCCTTAAGATTCCCCTGAGAGAAACAGCTCCTTTCCTACTTTCTCCCTAAACCTTTTCTGGCTCATTTTCCTTTTTTAAAAGCCTTTCCTTCCCAAAGCGTGGTGCTAGTGAGGGGGGTGGGAGCTGGTTAGAGTATACTAGTAAGAGCAGAAACAATTAGGTTCATAAGAAATAAGAGGTCACACGAGAGACCACCCCCTCACTCGGAAGAGAAACCGAGCTAAGAGCAGTAGCCCCCCCCAGCAGCAACCTAACCTGGCATCCACTTTGACCAGCAACAAAAGACCTGCCGTGTGCTGAGGCCTTGGAGTGGCCTCACTGCGGCACACAGTGGTCTACAGGACAGAGTAAGTAGGCCTCATGCCCCAGAGTCCAGGGGAACAGCAGCCACCACCCTTGCTGGCCTCTCAGCAGGGAGGCAGAGCACTGAGCAAGCCAGAATCCCTCTCTTACCCCGAGAGCTGGTCCCTCCAGGTCAGGGTTGGGACACAGTGGCACGGGGTGGCTGGGGGTGGCTTGCACTGCCGCTGCCCGTGCTGTATCTGTTCTGTGGATAAACAGAGGAGCTAAGTCTCCAGGGCAGTTGCCTCACAAGAACTGAAGGTAGCAAGTTCAAATGAATGTTTCCAGGGAAAAGGAAAACCTCAACCAAGACTTTTGTTGTTGTTTTGGCTGGTGCTAGTTTTTATTTTTAAAAAATAACAAACAAACAAAAAAGAATAAAAAGAATAAGAAAAAAGGAGAAAACAGAGCAGGGAAACCAAATTAAGAAACAATCCCAATTGTGACCATGTCTTCACTGTGATGTTGACCAACCATGCAGAGCCAGCCGCAGCCTGCCACCTGAGGCCAGCAGACGCCCTGCCGACTGACTAGCCCTGACCTCGGCCCTCTACCCACAAGGCTACAAGCCCCAGCCGTCCCCACGCACAGCGTTGCAGCAGGGAGCTCCTCCCTTTTCACGTCTGGGGAAAGAACTGGGACAAAGTGAAGGGAATAGAAAGCTTCTCACCTATACCACTTCCTGGATAACTTTGGCCGCCCTCTTACCGTCTTGTGCCACACAACAGGGAAGTTGGTGCTGCTGGCAAAGTTCTGGGTGATGGCAATGGTGGTGTCAAGATTGAGGACGACGTGCCACCAGCCCCCTGAAATCCAACAAATGAAGAACTCAGTGAGGACCAGCCCCACAGACACCCTGGGGTCTAGCTCAGGGGCCTGTACTCTCTCCACTGTTTACAGACCCTGAGGCAGAGCTGAGGAGTGCAGCAGACTGAGTGCCTCCTGGTACGCTAGCTGGGGCCAACACTGTAAAAGCAAACTTCTCAGAGGACCCCTGGCCTTTAACTGATGGAAACTGCATTCATCCAGCTCTGCACTCACTTCAGCAAAAAGCCAGGGAGAGCAGGCAGAACCCGGACTACTACTCAGACACAGGCACTGGGACGTGAAGGTTCTCTCTCTCCCTTTGGATTTGAGACTCTAACTCTATCGTCATGGGGGGTGTGTGTGTGTGTGTGTGTGTGTGTGTGTGTGTGTGTGTGTGTGTGTGTCCGCGTGTGTGTGTGTGTGTGTGTGTGTGTGTGTGTGTCCGCGCGCGCGCGCGCACACCCAGCAGATAGAACGGACCTTTCTGTCTCATTCTTATTCTACTCCAAAAGGACAATACAGTACAACTCCAACACGGCTGGAGCTCGCAAGAACGTAGCTTATTCTAGCTCATCTATACCTGGTACAAAGACAGTTTCTCCTGGTTTCTGCAATATCTCCAGGGGTTTGAATTCGGGTGGCCAGGTTGGAAGCTGTGTCCGGGGATAAATGACATTAAACCAGGTAATTGCTTCATCCTGTTGGTTTCCTCCTTCTTCTCGGGTCACCTTGATGAGTTCTCGGGGTGTGTTTGTTGGGAACAGGCACCACCGCTTGTGACCCTGAACTAAGGCATTCCAGGCACTGGTCCCCAGAGGGTCAATGTGAATCCCAGTTCCAGAACGTGGTGGCCCCATCACAAACCACCTACAGGGTGCAGACATGAAGACATGAAAGGTAATGTGAAATGTGTGTGATACAAAAGCCTCTATAATACACCGTCACACATGTCCTCAGAGACTCTACATTCTGATATACCACACTGAGTGGACAGTATATGAACTGATGTCTGACAGAAAAAATAAAATCCACTAAAGCAAGTTATAGCTGGACTTTGATCCATTTGCTGGGTGTGGTGGGCCAAGCTTTTAATCCCAACACTCTGGAGAGCAGGTAGATGTCAATTCAAAGCCTACCAGGGCTACACAGAGACCCCTATCTCAAAAAAAAACGCAAACCAAGCCAGGCGTAATATTGAACATCTTTAATGCCCAGCACTTAGAAGGCAGGGGCAGACGAATATCTGTGAGTTTAAGGTCAGCCTGGTAACTAGTGAATTACAGGACAAGAAGTCACACT
This sequence comes from Rattus norvegicus, assembly GCF_021556685.1. Classification (NCBI taxonomy): domain Eukaryota; kingdom Metazoa; phylum Chordata; class Mammalia; order Rodentia; family Muridae; genus Rattus; species Rattus norvegicus. Next base: position 108,403,539 of record NC_141543.1, read on the forward strand.
TGTATAAATGTGAGTAAAACTTCCTTAATAATCAGTGATTACACTAAAATGTCCTGGGGCTGGGCTGGAGAGATGGCTCAGGTTAGGAGCACTGAATTCTCAAAAGCACCATGGTTCAATTCTTAGCACCCCACATGGGGCCCAATGGCTCACAACTCTCCCTAATTTCAGCTCCGGAGAATCTGACCCTCTCTTCTGACCTCAGGCAGCCCGCACACACTGGCACATATGCATGCATGAAGTTAAAAAAAAAAGCTAGATGGCCTGAAGAGTGAATTTGAGGAATCCAGATGTCTGGAAGAACCCTCCAGTACACATACCAACGGAACCCCATCTTCTCAAGCAGGACCATAAACAAGTCAACATGTAGGGAAGACCCTCACGGCTTTTACAAGGTTAGACAGAGTTCTGCTGACCTTACACTCTGGAAGGTTTTCAGATTTGTGATTTTTTTTTCCCCCTGAGACAGGGTTTCTTTGTGTAAGCCCTTGCTTTCCTTGCTTTTCTGTAGCCTAGGCTGGCCTCACAGAGATTTGCCTGTCTCAGCCTCCCAAGTGCTGGGATTAAAGGTGTGTGCTATGCTACCACTGCCTGTCACTGTTGGAAGATTTTTGAACACTTGACATGAAATACTTTACCTGTAAGGGGGTCTGCGCTTCTCCCCCGCATATTGGAAAAGATCATCTGTGAAAAACTTGGGCACCTTATAGTCTTCCAAAAGTTTCCTTCTTTTGGGGTGTTCACCATAGCTGCTATCAAAGATGTAAAGGGGACTGTCATCGCGGGTGCTCTCCATGTACTCGATGTAATATTTCATTTTCATCTTCACCGAGTAGCCGTCATTATCCTCACCGCATTTGAACTTCTGGTTCCGGTATTTCCTTTTGAGACGCTCCAGAGTCCATTTCTCCTGTGCGGACCAGCCCTCTTGTGCATTCAGCAGAACCACGGGCTTGTAAGGTCTTTCATACCGCTCTACAAATTCTTTCACCGACAGCTGCAAAGCATCAGCTCTCTCCACGTTATCCTGGGGGAACAACAAAAGACCTGTCCGGTTAAGACCCTGGAAGAAGTCCAGTGGCGGATAAAGGTGTCCCACGGGGCCAATTAGCAAAGACACACATTAGCAATGACACACATTAGCAATGAACGTGCCTTTGCTCCTCCAGGGGGAGGGAGCGAGGCCCACGTGCGTGAGAGTGAGCACGTCGCACCCGGAGCCACCCCTTCAAGGGAGGGAGGGGCTCGAAGCTCCCACGAATGAGCGAGTTTTGACAGCCCGGCTGCGGGGCCCGGTCGGGGACAAGCGGCCCTCGGATAGCGGGCACCGAAGGCGGAGAGCCGCTGAGTGGGGTCCCGCGCCCCGCTCACCGGCACGGCCGCAGGGCTCAGCGGGTAGCTCTCATAGTAATTGTGTCGCGTCCAGTCAAGCGAGTCCTTGAGCTCGGGCCGCGCACTCCGCTTGGCCTCGCGGATGCGCTTCTTGCTCTTGTGGTTCATCGTGAGCGGGTAGTCGTCCGGTTCCGCCACGACCTCGACGCGACTCGCTTCCTGCCACCAAGTGCGCCCTCCCCAGCTGGCGCGGCACCGAAACGCCCTTCGCTCCGGCCCGGCGCCTTTAAAGTCGCCTTCCAGAAAATTCACTCCCCAGCCACCACCGGAGCTTCGGGTTGGGCGAACAGCAGCCGTCCTCCCCGCCCCACCGCCTCATGCGGTCCGCCATTGGCCTCAGCGACTTGCCAGGTCCGCCTTCACGCGCGCCAATTGGGCGCCATGTTGGGAAGGTCGTGTGGCTGACGCCCTGCCCCTCCCTGCTTTGGCTACGCAATACTTCCGGGTGCGCGTCGCTTCCCTATGGTCCGCTTCCGGCCGGGCCCGCTGCGGCCGCCTGCTTCCTGTATTTGGTTTGGACGGCGTCCGACCTGGAGCCCCTGAGCACCGCCCCTTAACCCGGCGTCCCTGGACACCCCTCCGTGTGAGCTCGGCCTCATGGCCGGAGCCCGGCTCTTTCGGTTCCGGGACGAGCCAGGCCCCGGAGCCGACCCGACCGTGCTGGAGGTCCGCGTCCCGCAGGTGCGTGCATCGGCACCCACGTGGAAGCGCCCTCTGGTTGGAGCGTTGGGAATGGGGCATCCCTCACTTCTGGACTTCGTTCATTAGTGGCGGGTCTGGTATGAAGCCCGATGAAGAGTTCTAGCGGGAAAGTCTTGTCCTGTGATGGTAACTTAGAACCTTTTTGAAAGCATGTATCAATATATCTAACACACCACACCCACACCTCTGGGTACTTGATTGACCCTCTGCCTGTTAGGCAAGTGCTCCACCACTGAGGGATATTCCCGACTCCCTTTCTGTTTTATTTTTGAGCTCAGGCAGGCTTTGAATTTGAACCACGGTTTCCCACTTCCTTAGGTTACAAGTGTGCACCACCATGCTGACTTAAGCACTGCTGGGGATCAAACCTAAGACTCATACATGCTATGCAAAAGTCGTGCCTTTGAGTTTATACCTAACCCCGTAATTCTCACTTGGTTTAACTTTTGAGGCCAGGGATTCCTGTCTCCAGCACCCCAATAAAGTTTTCTACATCGGCCCTGGCTTGTTCCTCTGAACTCATAGCTACCCTAAAACTGGATAGTCGGGCTTTACAAGGGATTTTTTTGTGATGTAATGTTAGCAGCTGGCCCATAGGTAGGTGTTTCTGGCAGTAGGGGGAGCAGAAGGTACAACCCTATGCTGCCACCTGTAGCAGCCACGTTTTTCTCCAGAGATTTCTACACAAGTGAAGCAGAGGTTTTGTCTTGGGACAGGGTTTCTATATGCTTCTCTGGCTGTTGTGAAACTCACTCTGTGGACCAGTCTGGACTTAAGATCAGCATGCCTCTACCTTGGAGTGTTGGGATTAAAGATGTACTACTCCTCCACCCCAGTAACTCTGCCATTCATTAGAGTAGAGATTCTTGGCTGTTTACTACAGAAAAACATTTCAGGACAATTCGGCGTGAAGCAGAGTTGGAAGATACTAATAATATAACCTGGATTTAAGTTGGGAGCGAATGCTTAGGGAAAGGACACAGAAGGCAAGGCTCGAGGTACAGGCTTCACAAGTCAGAATACTGCACTTAAGTGTCTTAACTGCCATATGGATGGCTTGGTAACATCTGAAGTTAAATTGTTTAAGGAATCCTAAGCTGTTCTTTTAGTAAATAAGACCATAGGGTGATTGGTGAGGTGCACTAGGCAGGAAGGGTTACAGTGATTGTGCCAAAACCATATGCTACAAGGGTCAAAGGAAACTTTACACTAGGTACATGTTTATAATATTGTGAGATCCTCAGAGTTGCAGGTTACAGCTGGAAAAGCTGTGAGGTTACATTCAAGGGTCAGCTTCAGGAGAAGCTTGTCTGTTTTGTTTTGAGGGATTTTCTTTGTGCGGTTTTGAGACAGTCTCACTCTGGCTGTAGCTGTCCTCGAACTGGCTCTGTAGACCAGGCTGGTCTTGAACCCATAAAGTTCCACCTGCCTCCACTTCCTAAGAGCTGGTGGTTATGTATCCTGCTGGTTCTTAGATATTTTAACATTCTGGTTTGAACTATCTCTGTGTAAAGAACTTTGCTCCTCTGTAGACAAACTTCACAGTGAGTTTTGTTGTACTAAGATTTGACCCTGACCTGGTGAGACTCCAAGCAGACTCAGGCATAAGGAGCTCTTTACTTTGTCTTGTACTCCTTATTCTTCCTGTCTGTCCTGTCTGAGCAGTTCCGTGTTACAGGGGACAACACAGCATAAGAGGGAGACTGAAGCAGAACTTGTTTCCTGAAGCCTCCAAATGTCTTCATGTCAAAAACTCTTGAATTTCCTTCCAAATCTAGGGAGTAAAGATACTCCCTATGAGTAAAGAAGCCCAGTTTCTTTATATAAAGATCTGCATTTCTTCTAGAAACATCCTTCTCTGGGCCCTTATTGTACTCAACGGTAAAGTCTACCAGGCCAGGCCTTCCCTCAAGCCCAGTCCACTGTGGTATAGGCATGTATGTGTTGAGTCAGGCAGGGTTTGATGCTTAGGCACTGATATTTATCTGAGATAGGATTTCATTATGTAGTTCTGGCTGGCCTGGCACAACTACCAGAGACCTGCCCACTTCTGCCTTTCAAGTGTACTAAAGCCATGCACTACCATACCCTGCTTTATTTTTTTTTTTAAAGATTTATTATATATGAGTACACTATAGCTGTCTTCAGACACAGCAGAAGAGGGCATCAGATCCCATTGCAGATGGTTGTGAGCCACCATGTGGATGCTGTGATCTGAACTCAGGACCTTTGGACAAGCAGTCAGTGCTCTTAACCTCTGAGCCATCTTTCTCAGCACCACCCCCACAGCTTTATTTAATTTACAGATTAACTTTCAGGGCATGGTGGCACATGCCCTCAATCCCTCCTTTAATCCCAGCATTCAAGAGGAATGCTGCAGTTTGAGGCCAGCAGTCTGCATAGTTGCAGGACATGCCCAGCAATACAGTGACTTCATCTCAGCTATGCCTGTGGGCTGTACTCAGACTAGAGGCACTTGTTCAGGCCACCCTGTCTATTCCTGCTATACCCTCACATCCTCTTACTTTACTGCTGTATCCTTTATTACCAACCAGATACCCTCGTTTGCACATCATCGTCCAGTATGTAATATGTACGGTGTACATTCTAGTCCTAAAAGTTGTCCTGTCCCTGAATCTCATTTTATTAAATACTTGTGGAGGGGCAGAAGAGATGGCTTAGTATTAAGAACATTTGCTGCTCTTGCAGAGACCTGGGCTCAGAGTCACCGGGCATTCAAGTAGTACATATACAAAACCCATACACAATGCCTGGGTTCAACGTAGGTGTGGTATATGCCTATAATTCTAGCACTCAGGAGACTTTAGCAGGATGAGGCCAGCCTGGGCTACATTGGACTAAGAGTATTAGTTTCAGATCTGCAGGTGGTAGATTGGAGAGCACCATCATGGTGGATGTCAATGATTAACTTTCTCATTCCAGGTCCTGCATGTCCAGTATGGGATGTATGTTTGGCCCTGTGCTGTAGTCCTGGCCCAATACCTGTGGTTTCACAGAAGAGTTCTGCCAGGCAAAGCTGTCTTAGAGGTAACCAGTTACTAAAATGTTGGGATCATATTCCCTCTGCCTAGACAGTCTGTATTTAAACTTGGTTAGTTTGGCAAAGTTTGGATTTCTGAACTGGGAAAAGCATTCATGTTCTTACTTTTAGTTGGTAGAGTGCTTTTTTTTTCGGAGCTAAATCCCCAACCCCTCTTAATTACTTTTAAAAAGTGATTTGACAGTCTGGAGATTTTAGCTGTAAAGGGAATACCAATTAGTAGCCTAACTGGCTAAGTCACCTTTTCTGGTACTACATGCTGTCAGGTGCTTCTATTCTAGATCCTACTAATGAGACTATCTGTAGTACAAATTAAAACTGCCTTCAACACTTCAAGCAAGCATACACTCACTCTTGAACAAACTAGTTAGCCATTAACTTATTCGTTGAGTTTTTTTTCCAGAGCTGAGGATTGAACCCAGGGCCTTGCGCTTGCAAGGCAAGCGCTCTACCACTGAGCTAAATCCCCGACCCTAGCCATTAACTCCTAAGCCTGAATTTTAGATCTGTAATTGCCTTTAGTCCCAGCCTTGAGATGCAACAGGCAGATGTTCAAGGCCAGACTAGAATATGCAAACTCTCATTGGAGGGGGAAAGCTAAATTCTTCTTAAATACCATCTTCATTTAGATTGGAGCTGGAGTGAGCCTTCCAGGAATTTTGGCTGCCAAATGTGGTGCTAAAGTAACACTATCTGACAGCCCAGAGCTTCCTCATTGTCTGGATATTTGTTGGCAAAGTTGCCAGATGAATAACCTGCCACAGGTGCAAATTGTAGGACTGACGTGGGGCCACATATCAAAGGACACTTTGTCATTGCCACCACAAGACATCATTCTTGGATCTGATGTTTTCTTTGAACCAGAAGGTAAGTCTAATTTATAGCAAACTTGGCCAGATGTATCTTATAAAACTAACTTAACTCCACCACTCCCCTCAGACTTTGAAAGCATTTTAGCCACAGTATACTTTCTGATGCAGAAGAATCCCAAAGTTCAATTCTGGTCTACATACCAGGTCAGAAGGTAAGGACAATTTACTAGCTGCTTTCCTAATAAAAGAAATACATTAAAAAACAGGCCTAAAATCATGGTTTATTTCTTTTCAGTGCTGACTGGTCACTGGAAGGCTTGCTCTACAAGTGGGATATGAGGTGTGTGCACATTCCTCTGGAGTCTTTTGATGCAGACAAGGAAGATATAGCAGAGTCTACCCTTCCAGGAAGACATACTATTGAAATGCTGATCATCTCCTTTGCAAAGGATAGTTCCTGAATGAATTATACCTCAAGCTATTCTGGGACAATGTCTAAATAACATGGCATAAAGATGAATTATCTTGAGAAAACTCAGCGGGTGCAAGTCTTAATGCTGTGATGTCATGCCTACGGCCAACATTTAACTTCAACAAAATTAAACATTGAAAAGGACTTGGTCTCTGTTCCCAATCGTTAAAGTTGGTACTGCTATGCCACTAAAAAGCAGAGTCCAACCCACATTTTCATACCGAGGGAAGGGGCTCAGTATCTTGCATTTTATACTTCTAAGGCTGTTAACATTCAAAGTAATCACATAGACCTTAAGCTGAGGGAAATAAAAGACCAGGACATATTCTCAAAAAAGCTAACACCAAGAAAACACTTTAATCAAACTACAGAAACAATGGTTATAGTACAGAATATTCATAAGCAAAAGATACACCATGTTTTAAGTACTTACAAAGTTACAAACCATTTGCTTCCTTAACATTTTCTGTTTTTTTTTTTAAGTTCACAACACAAGTATCAGATTTACCATTTTGCGCTTTTTTTTTGAGGGAAGGGGGGTGTATTTATCATCAGCTAGATGTGCTCACTGTATGCTCCATTATTTATATGCAAGGCCCGGGTGACTGGAAGTGCAGTTGTCAGGCATTTTAATAAACTGGACAGCCATTTGTTTCTGCACGACAAGGCATCTTTACACAGGAGCAATCAGGAGAAAACAGGAAACAGCCAAGCACTCTGCACTGCAACACGCCACCTTAACAGCTAACCAGCATTACTCAACTGCTACACAACTGCGCCTAGTGCACAAAAATACATAAGAGAAGAGATTAGAATTGTGTCGGGTAAACAATCCTTTAAAAAAAAAATAAGTCTTTTCACCTGAAAAGTCTTTATACAAATTTGGGTTCAGATTATCATTTAGACCTGAAGGTAAATAACATATATGAGCAAATTACACCAACTTTCATAGGTTTCTAATTTTTAAGGAGTGAAGGCAATGTTGAGTCAATCTGCTGACAGCTTTAGGCTGTATGTAATGGCTGCACACGTTTCTTTATTAAGTCAGGAGGCCACAAATTAGGTTACCAATCTGTTTAATTTCAAACAAAAAAAGTCAGCACTATAAACAAAAATGAAATTTTACCTCAAATATCCAATCCAATAATGAAATCTGAAGTCGCTCACCTCACTAAATTACAAGAAATTTGAATAACAGCAACAAAATGGCACATAAAATGAAGTTTGCCACCTGAGGCAGATTAAAACAAGTAAAAAGTTAGACAAATGTTACAAAATAACCTTTTTAATAGCCAGTTGCTTGTTCCAAGGACTCTTCCACGGACCGATGGACTGAGTTTGTGGTCCTTTCCCCCAAAGTCCTCTGTTAAGCGGCTTGCCGATCCATCTAGGTTTGAAAAGAAAGAGGTTCAGTTACTTTCCACTACTACAAAGGCACCAAAGTGCGCATGGTTTTGGTTTCAGTATCAGGCATGTACTTACTAAGGCTCTGGTGAAACAAGTGGGTTACAGAAGGTTCCACCTGGCCATTATCAGTTTTAAAAGGCCCAAATGGGAGTTTTTCCAAAGGGTACCACCAGCACGTTCAGATATGTGTGACTCTTGGCCAAATAACCAAGGCAAAAAGAAAAAAGAAAAAAAAAAAAAAAAGGCAAGGGAGGGTTGGTTTAAAAGAAAAAAAAAAGGGGGGGGGGGTAGGGTGGGGCTGTATCCAAACAAAAACTTGCTCTCAGAATTAGTCTACCCTTTGAGATGTTTGAGAATGGAACATTTGGCAGTTGAGGATGTTCTTAATCAGCTACTTAGGGCCCTTTCCTTTAAAAAGAAAAATAGGACCAAACAATTTTAGAGTTAAAGACACACTATCCTTTCCCCACCCAGTGCGGATCAATACCTGTAACTTTCTTTTGGGGTTCCAAAAGTTCATTGCTCCTTAATTGCAATTCCTTTGCCTCATCCACTAGAGTAAGAAGTCCCAGGCAGCACAACAGCAGTTGCACTGATTGCTTTTCTCTATGAGGATAGTGCATCTTTAACATTTAAAGACAAACCTGCTCCAATACACGCCCACAGAAACTGGTCCCTGGAGGATCAGCCAAATCAGTTAAAATCTGCAATACTGGCCAATATTCTTTTATCAAACAGGAGACCGCAGCTTTAAAGGGGGAAAATGCAGACGTTGGATAAAAACAGCAAGAAATAGTCATTTTCATTAATAGGTCTCAAACAGAATGAAACAGCCATTACTATCTAAGCTTTACACAATCCTCTCTGCAGACCCCTCTTCAGCATCACTCCCAAAGCCGAATAACTTCAGAGTAGTAGCACTCTTAACATCAGGAGTCTCTTTTATGCTAACACGACTCAAAAAACCTACACCATACCCCTCGGGAGTTAGGGCGTGTCTCAGATCCCCGCAGACATTACCATTCTCTTAAGATGAAACCGCTCCCTCTTCTTCTGGAGACTTGGGTGGGCTCTTGGACCGCGACCTAGACTTGGACTCTCTCTTCGACACAGGCGGAGGACTTCTGGATCGCGACCTGGACCTGGACCTCGAGCGGGATCTGGAGACCGACGAGGACTTGGACTTGGATCTTCGGGCAGATCTGGACTTGGAGGTCGACCTCGAGCGAGAACGAGTGCGGGACCGAGACTTGGAGCGGCTGTAGCGAGAGCGGCTTCGGGACCTGGAACGGCTCCGGCTCCGGGATCGGCTGCGCCGGCGGCGCCGAGGACTGCGAATGGGACGCGAGCGACGCGACACGGTGAGCTGCAGGCCGCCGGTTCTGCCCCGCCCGCTCTACCCGCCCCGCCGCCATTATCTGGCTGCCAGGCGCCATTTCCCTCGCCGCGAGGCGGGGTCTCGCACCGAATGGCCTGGCGCTGCTGCCGCCCCAGCCACGAGGGAGGGGCCCGCTCCACGTGCTCCGCGCACCTTTGTGCCCGTCCGCCTCCCTCTCCGCCCTACTCACCTGCGGCTCCGTCGCCCGTAGCCGCCGCCGCCGTACCTACGGGGTGGCGGTCCCCGGCGGCTGTGGTGCGAGTCGGGAGGACGGCCGTAGCGCGCCATCTGCACCCGCAGCTCGCGGCCATCGAGCACGGCCCCATCCATGGCGTCCATGGCGTCTTCGGCGTCACGCTTGTCGTGGAACCGGACGAAAGCGAAGCCACGGGACTCCTTGGTGTAGCGGTCCCGCGGGATGTACACGTCGCCGACGCGCCCGTACTTCTCGAAGACGCGCCTCAGGGTGTCGGGTGAGGTGCGGTAGGTCAGGTTGTCCACCTTGAGGGAGGTCATGCCCTCCACATCGGGAGGCGGGCGGCCGTAGCTCATGGCTGCGAAGCGGCGCCGAGACCCCAACGCCCCGGACAGGCCCTCGCTCTCAGGAAACGCGGCTTCTCTCTGGCTTTCGGCAGCTACAATCCTCGTGGATCAGCCAAGAGCCGCAAGGCCGCCGCGTAGCACCCTCGCGGGAAGGACTCGTAAGCAGCAACTAAACGGGCGGGCGGGCCCCAGCGCACATTTATATCCACCCTCACAAAATGGCGCCCGCGCCACCCGGAAATGAATCTCCTGATTGGCTCATTCGGCCGCGTTGCGTAACGTCGCTGCCGCGCGCCCCGCCCCTCCCGGGCGCGCCTGCGCACAGCGCGGCGGGCGGGCGGAAAGCGCGCAGTCACTGCTGTGGGGAGGGGGGAGCGGCCCGTGGAGGCAGTTAGAAAGCCCGCCAAATGCTCTTCCGTGGGCGAGGCCCGCGAAGGCGGGGGGAGGGGGAAAGAACGGAGTTCTACGGAGGGAGGAAGAGGAAGCGCTCCCTACCAGGGCCCCGCCCTCTTCCCCACGCCAATACCCGGGCTCCACGCGCCGTTCCGCTTAGCGGTCAGCCCCGCCTGTCTGGCGGTACTGTGCACCCATTTGCCTCTCTGTGTCCCTGGCTGCCTCGCGTTCCCCTCTCCCGCCGCTCCTGACTTAGGCTCCCTGCGTAGGGTTACCTCGGTTTCACTTCTCGGGGCCATTCCTCTCCCTGAAGGGGCGGGTAGTGTAAACCTAAGGCACGCGCTAACCACAGCGTGCGGGTACCCTCCCCCAGCCCCGCGCCGGAGACTACATTTCCCGGCGGGTCCTGCGCCCACACCGTGGTCAGCTGACCGGTCTCGTGATCTGCTGTGAGTCAGGCGGGGAGAGCGGGCCCCCGCTGCTGGTACTGCTCGTCTTTACCCAGATCCCTGTCCCTGCACCCGGAGTTGCTGTGGGCAGACCCCAGGTCTCCGCTGCACTCGGTCGCGTCCCTGGAGTGTCCGGACTGTGCCGGTGGGGAGAGTTTTCCCCTAAGCCTGCGATTCCCATCTCAGGACTGGAAATCGGCAGTCTGGCTGCGTGGTTCTCTCATCTCGTTTCTTCCCTCAGGACTGTAAGGGGGTTCGACTGGAGGTGATTATCCTGGGCCGCTCCTGACCTCCGAGCAAGCGGAGCCAAAATGTCTCCGGAATCTAAAAAGCTTTTCAACATCGTAATTTTAGGAGTTGCCTTTATGTTTATGTTCACCGCCTTTCAGACTTGTGGAAATGTGGCGGTGAGTTGGAATCTGTATTCCTTCCTTTGAAAAGCCTGTCAGAATGCACTCCATCTGTGACAATAAACGTTTATGTCCGCTACCACGCCAAGCTCGCACCTCCTACTTTTCAACCCTTCCTCGTTTTTTCTTAATTCCGTGTATCAGATACTTCTCGTTTATGGGGTGTTAAACACTGGCATTTATTACTCAGATGCGGCTTGCAGTTTGAGTGTCGACCATATTTTAATTCTTGTGAGTGTTAAACTCTGCGTTTAGTGCTTGGGTGGCTAGGGCTCTAAAACCCATTGTGGGTACAGCTGATTGTTGGTTCCCCATCTCGAGTATGTCTTCTGCAAATGAGTCTTTTTTTTTTTCTCCTCTTGTGGTGGACTTGGGTCAGAAGTGTGTACCATAACATTTTTCTAAGGCTTTCCCGCGGGGAGGGAGATGGCAAGACGTTTTCGTTGATTAGTTTTATCTTCCACGCAGCAAACTGTCATCAGGAGCTTAAATAGCACAGATTTTCATGGCAGTGGATATACCAGGTATTGTACTGTGTGCATGACTTTATTTTGCATGTCATACGTAGTTCCATACATCTCTTCAGGAAAACCAGCAATAAAATGTTGTAACTGGATGGTAGCAATGATTGGGTCAAATCTGTCCGTCTCGTTTTCTGGTTTTAGAGCCAGCCTGCTAGATCAGTAAGGACAGAGGCACACACACCTCCAAGAGTGTTTGAATTAATCCTCAGAACCTACCTGGTGGAGGAAGAGAACCTCTCGTGGGTTGTCCTGTGGCTTCCACACAGGAGTACACTCTCGTACCACACAAGCATAAGTTTTAAAATGTAGTAATTAGAAAGTTACAGGCCGGGCATGGGGGTGCATGCCTTCAATCCCAAAATAATACGTGGTGGTAAATGTCTTTACGATGACAGCCTCCGATTTTCTGTAGAATTAGACTTTGGGATTGAGAGCCTGACTTCAGAACTGGAGTGCTTTGCTACTTCAGGCAAGTCCTGTCAGTGACCCCAGGTTCCTTGCTAAGATCATGCCAATGCGGGCAGTGCAGTGCTTTCTGTTTAATATGCATGCAAGTCGTGTCCAAATCACCTTCTAACCCTAAACAGCGCTGTGATTGTTGAAACATTGGATCTTCGTGGCTCTGTGATTTCATAATCATTGTAACTTCATTCTCAGTTTGTAATTTCATCAGGAGCTTTAAGATTTTTATGCTGTTTAGACCCAATTTTATGCACAGAGAAAATGAAAACCTCACAAGTCCATAGTACTTTGTTTGTAGCTGGAAGTGTGCTGAACACATGCACATCCTCTCCCAACCCCTGCCCTCTCAAGTAGCCTTGCCCCCTGTCTAGCCTTGAACTTCTGATTGTCTCCCTCCCTACTGATAAGCTTAAAAACCTGTAGCACCAAGCCTGGCCTCAGGGTTCCCTTTTTTTTTCCCCCCCTCTTTTCCTCTTTTTCCAATCTACATCAAAAAATTTAGCATCCTGCAGCCCAAGACTACTGAGAGCCTCTCTGGCCCTCACTCCCTGTTGTCCCAAAGGTGACTATGAGGCCTCTGTCAGCCTGGCTTTACCCACTGCTGAGATACGGGACAAACCGGGCACCGGCGGTTGCTTTGTGGTTAACAGGGTCTCACTCTAACCCTGGCTAGTCTTACCTATTTATTTGCTTTTTTTTTTTTTTTTTTTTTTTTTTTGGTTCTTTTTTTCCGGAGCTGGGGACCGAACCCAGGACCTTGTGCTTCCTAGGCAACCACTCTACCACTGAGCTAAATCCCCAACCCCGCTTTGGTTTTTCAATACAGGGTTTCTTGGAGTTGGGGATTTAGCTCAGTGGTTAGAGCGCTTGCCTAGGAAGCGCAAGGGCCTGGGTTCGGTCCCCAACTCCAAAAAAAAGAACCAAAAAAAAAAAAAAAAAATACAGGGTTTCTTTGTTTACCCTTGGCTATCCTGAAACTCATCGTTCTAAGACCAAATTGGTCTTAAAGTCACAGAGATCCTCTTGCTTCTGCCTCCCAAGTGCTGCGATTAACCAAATGTGCCACTTCCTCTAACTTTGGGTTCTCTTTAAAATAAAAACCCAAAACTTTTAGTTGACAAGAGTTGTACGTGTTTATCTCTACTGTGTATACATTACAGAATTGTGATATTAAGCTATACACACACTTTTTTTTTTTTTCTTTTTTCCGGAGCTGGGGACTGAACCCAGGGCCTTGCACTTGCTAGGCAAGAGCTCTACCACTGAGCTAAATCCCCAACCCCTACACACACTCTTTAAATGCATTTGATTGATTTAAGAAATTTGAAAAATAGGGGCTGGGGATTTAGCTCAGTGGTAGAGCCCTTACCTAGGAAGCGCAAGGTCCTGGGTTCGGTCCCCAGCTCCGAAAAAAAGAACAAAAAAAAAAAAAAGAAAGAAATTTGAAAAGGACATACCTTGTAGTACACTCTGGCCCGGAACCCAGCCATGCTTAGCCTGCTGAGTACTGGGATGTCAGGCATGCCTTGCTGTGCCTGGGTACCTTTTCTTCATTTCTCTCTGCTTATAGGTTTGTCGTATCCCCCAATTCTAAAACTCTCCTTATTTTGGTTCTTTATTACCTAAACATAGTATGTGGTATCTGAGGATAAGTGGGTGTTGGTGTCCTTTTTTTTTTTAGGTAATTAAAAATGTTACCAACTTTGCAATATTTTGTTTTCTGTGTATTTCAAAGAACAAGTGAAAAGATACATTCAATATCTGAGCAGTTTATTGAACCCAAAGTAATATGAATTTACAGATTCGAACGGTTTAGGCAGATAGACACTGCCTAATAAGTGAAATGAGGCCCTCAAGATAGCTTTAGCTCTACTCTGTTTAGGGTATGTGTAGTAAACTGGGTTAATCCCAGCACTCGGGAGGCAGAGGCAAGGGGATATTTGTGAGTTCAAGGCCAGCTGGTCTACAGAGAGAGCTGCAGTATAGCCAGAGCTACATAAGGGACCTTATCCCAAACAACAGCAAAAGATGCGTATAGTAGCAAGGGAAAAGAAAAGATAACATGTAGTAGGATTAGGTAAGGGGTATATGCTTGTAATCCTGATATATGGGAGACTCAGGCAGGAGAATTGTGGGTTCAAGGCCAGCCCTGGTGACATAGTGATATCCTGTCTCAAAACCAACTGCCCATATGGATAACTTGTATATTTATATAACCTATATTTGTAACTGAACTGTGTGTAACAGTGCTGAGGAATGGGTGAAAAATGTTGAGGCAAGTAAAGTAGATTGCAGCGTGAGCAGGTTATAACCTAGCTTGTTGTCTATAACAGACGTGCCATGAAGCTGCAAGGGAACAGACTGCTTGAGCCCCAGGAGCAAAGTCTCCCAGGCTGGAGCCTGACTCACCACTCTCTGAGGACTGGTTGAACTGGAGGCAACACTCAGGGCAATTCTGTTTCCTGTAAAGTGAGGTTGGGTAGGAATGCCTTCCCTCTGTAGCATCTAGACTTCAGAGAGGAAAGTGCCTGGCACAGCACTTCTTACCGCTGTTCAGGCAAGCTGGCAGAGAGAACGTGATGCAGACACTTGATACGAGCCAGACGTGGTGACACATGCTAGTAACCCCAGCAGTCTCCTGTGACAGACAGACAGGAGCGTAGGTGCAGGTTTGAGACCAGCCAGGGTAAGTCTTAGAGACCCTGTCATAACCAACAAATAAAACCCAGCCAGTTTTTATTGTTTGCATGCCTCGAATGCCTACAGTCAGCACTCGGGAGGCTGAGGCCGTGAGTTCAAACTCAGCCTGGGCTATACAGTGACTCACTAGTTCAGTTGAGCCAGGGCTACATAGTAGGGCCCGGTCTCAACCAAAACCTTTACTCATCTATCAGTAACTAATATGTTAATATGTGAAATGAATGTGTACTTTCGTATGTTACATAAAATGAGAACTTTATTCTGAGGGTATTAATGTAAATTCTGACTACAGTCTGTGACATTTTTTGTGAACTTATAAAATTTCCATATTATGAATAGGATTTTAGATATCTTATTCTGTGTGTGTGCATCTGGGTGCCTGCACACCACACTGTGTGCGTGGAGATCAGAGGACAGCTTGGGAGTTGGTTCTCTCCTCCCACGTGGTGGGTTCTGGAGATGGAGCTGGGGTCTCTGGGTTTGCCAGAGATGCCTCTGCCCATTGGGCCATCTGGCCGCCTACGCAAAATTTTAAACGTGAATTTTTGGGGGATGTTACTTAAGGTTTTTATTCTCTTTCCCCCCCTCTGTGTATTGAGCAGCTTGGCAATTATTTATGGCGTGTTCTCTGCCTCAAATTTGATCACTCCGTCCGTGGTCGCCATTGTCGGGCCTCAGATCTCTATGTTTGTCAGTGGTTTGTTCTACAGGTGAGTGAGTCATCTTTTTCCATCGATTGTTTAGTGGGGAGCACTTCAGATCATCTCTCAAGCACCACATAGGAAGTTACTTCAGGGGTCCGACTCTCAGCTTTCTGCTCAGAAACACTGAAATTCTAACCCACGAGTGTATCAAGGTGGTTCTTGTGTTTCAGACCAGGTCTCACGGTTTGCTTACCTCAAACTGGCGATCCTCCTGGCTCAGCCTTCAGAGTGTGTCTTATTATCTTCAGGTTCCTACATGTCTGGCAAATTCAGCGTTTGCCTTACTATTAATCAGGGTCCAAAAATCTCTGTGCTGTGGTCGAAAAGAACCTTCCACGAAATAAGCTTGCTTTCCGTTACATCGGCAAGCAGGTTTACGTGAACTTAAGGAGATGATTCTGGGCTCAGGCTTCATCCTGCACGGAGCTCACGGCAGTCGTTGCAAACCTGCGAGGTGTCCATTGTCAACACCTAGAGATAGATGGGAAAAGACAAGCAGCTTGGGCTGGAGAAGGCTCAGTGGCAGAGTACTGGCCTGTCAGACTCAGAGGGCCGGACTCCATCTCTTCCAGGGGCAAAGGGGGCAGTGGGGCAAACCAACTCTCATTCATGCCCCTTTCATAAAGCCAAAACTAAGAGAGTGCTTTCCAGGTCGAGGCTGAGGGTGAGAGCCTCTGTGCTGGCCCCGGGGCTGCATGCTTAGCTCTGTCTCACGGACTGTTTGACTGTAATGCACTGACCTATTGCATTTTAGCATATACATTGCCGTTTTTATCCAACCTTTCCCATGGTCCTTCTACACAGCATCTGTTTTCATCGGGATCGCAGCTGCCGGTGAGCATCTCCCACGCCCCCTCCCCCAAACACACCTCCCCAGGGCGCAGCGGGTGCACGGCGCACATTAGTATCGGAAGCTACCCGATGCCATGCCTTTAATGAACTTTTGGTTTGAATTTCAGTCCTTTGGACAGCACAAGGAAATTGCCTGACAATAAACTCTGATGAACACACAATCGGGAGAAACAGCGGGATTTTCTGGGCACTCTTGCAATCTAGGTAATGATCTCTTTGGAGCTCAGTCTGCCCCTGGGTCTCCTTGTGACGTCGCTTACTAGATCTTTACCAGGCGGTACAGATTCTCTCTCCATGATTTACACAAAGCTCGTGGAATGATTTTACTAAAGTTTAAAATCAGCAAGCGGAAAATGTTATCCTCCACGTTAACATCCTCTGTGGTTAAGGGCTTTGGGTTATTTGTTACATGTGGAGACTGAAAGTTAACCCACGTAAATATGGCTGTCTGGAGCCCAGGAGCCACATCCTTCCACCAAGCTGCGCGGCCAGGTAGCTGTGAGCAAATACACTCTATTCGGAAGGGAGAATGGCGGGACCAAGGCTGAAGCATGCAGTGGGTATCTTCTGAGACAAACCCCAGCAGTCATTCTTCCTATGCCTTTGGTCTCCCTATTTCCTGAAGAGCTTGGTACAGGGGAGTGCACCTATAATTCCAGCACTCACGAGGTAGAGACAGAAAGATTGCAGTTAACTCAAGGCCAGCCCGGAGCCAGCGAGATGGCTCACGGATAAAAGAACTTGCCACCAGACCTGATGTCCTGAGTTCTGTCCCTAGATTCACATGATAGTAAGAGAGAAAAACTCCCTCAGCAGGTCATCCTCTGACCTCCAGCATACACCGTGTCATCCTGGAACGCCTCCCCTGAACAAACAACTAACTAAATGTAACTTAAAAAAAAAAAAAGAAAAAAGAAAAACTTAAAGATTTTTGGGTTTTCATAAAGACTTAATTTTGACTGTTTAGTTGACGGTGGTGGTAGGGATTGTGTGTGTTTGGTTGGGAGACTCGGTAGGCTGGCCTTAAACTCCTGGTCTCAGGGGGATGGTTTTGCTTCAAGCCTCCCAAGTATCGGGGACCACAGGTGCACCCCACCAGGCCTGGTACAAAAGTTTAGCTTTAAGACGTTAGAGATTAAGAAACAGGAGAGCTAGTGAGTGACTGTTCCTCAGGGAAGTATTCCAAACGGTTGGATACTTAAATTGTGTGGTTTGTTCACAGACTCTTCAAATTTTACCATTTAAAAATAGCATGCTTGTTCCCGACTTAATTCAAGAGTCCCAGTAAGTCACGTGTGTCTGAATGAATCAAGTCCTGCTGGGCGGTGCCCAGTCAGGTTACTGTCACATGCTTACGGGTCAGTTAACTCTCAGAAAGTCAGGTGGTGTGGCCCTGTTAAGTAACCTAGGGCAGGCAGGGTCTTTACAACATCGCCTCCCGTTTTCTCACAAGCTTCCTTCCCCCTCCAAATAATGGGAATGGCTTTAAAGGCTTTAAAGACCCTCAATCCCAGCCTGACACAGTGTCCCAGGCCTTTTTTCCCAGTACTCAGAAAGGCAGAGGGAGTTCCAGGCCAGCCAAGGGTACAGAGCAAAACCCCGTTTCAAGTAAATCACCAACATAACCGGAGGACTCCAGTGATCCCCGAATCTTCTCCTTTCTCTCCCACAGCTTGTTCTTTGGGAATCTCTACATATATTTTGCCTGGCAAGGGAAAACCCAGATTTCAGGTGGGTCTTACTCATGTCAAGGGTCTGTGCCCTCCCCAGGTGAGAAGGGGAGGGAAGGTCGTGTCCTCCGACTGTTGTTCTTCTGCTCTTAGTATTCTCTAGCTAGAAGACAAGGATGGAGGTTTCCTTCTCCTAAGTGCTGACTGATACCTTGAAATAAAAATGTACTGAGGAAAGGTTTCACTGCCTGGGGGCAGCCAGGGGGCGAGGCACTCACCCTCTTCTTTTGTCCCTAGAGAATGACAGAAGGACTGTGTTCATCGCTCTGACAGTCATAAGCCTCGTGGGGACCGTTCTGTTCTTTCTCATTCGGAAACCAGATCCTGAGAATGTCCTAGGAGAAGAAGATGAGTCTTGCGATGATCAGGACATGGAAGCCACCGAGTAAGACGCCTGGGGCATGCCTCGAGTTAGAGTAGATTTTGAATAGTCATGGCCTAGGGATTGATTACTAAACCGTTTTATCCCAGCTACTGTCATGTCTGACAGATGGGCACAGGGAGAACTTTCAAAGCAAAGGTGAAGGAATGCGGCAGGCACAGAAGGGAAGGGCCTTCTGTAGAAGGGAGGCCGTGAAAGGTCCCCAGGGACTTAAGTCCTCCCCCCACCCACTGCTCTCAGCCGCTAAGTCTGCTCTCCTTACCTTTAGTTTTTAACACATTTGTCTGTTTGTGTACACATGTATCTGTGTTTGAGACAGGGTCTCACTTTGTAAATCTGGCTGGCCTAGAACTCCCCAAGAGCCAACTGCCCGTGCCTCTGACCTGACCCAGCCGAGGCCTGCAATTTTACAGACCTTAGTGGAAATGGGGCTTTTTTCTTGGGAGTTTCCGAGGGAGAAACCAGTCTGTTTTCTTTTCCCAGGTCTGCCCAGAACAACGTGACAAAGGCAGTCGATGCGTTTAGTAAGTATTCTCTTGTGTCTGAAATGCAAGAACTATTTGGGAACACCTCCAGCATTTGCCTCCCCCTTTCCCTGGTAACTCTGGATTGACGACTCCCAGTCTTTTCAGTCTTCCAGGTATGCCCTTCTAAAGTAGCTCAGTTTCTCCGCCAGTGTCTCTAACGTGGGGCTGTTGTGAATGAATGAGAGCACCACCCACCTGAGGAGTGTGTGAGCGCTGGGAGGAGGCCTCAGGTGTGGGGACTCTGTGCTGACACAGGGAGGTGAGAAAACCCCAGGCTGCTCCTTTAGCAAGCATTCCATAGGGTTTCTTGCTGCCGTGTGCACAGTGGTTCTAAGGATTCTGAAACAGGCAGGCGCCTCCATTCCAGAGAAGAGAGCTGAGGTTTCCAGAGTCTGTACTGAGCCCTCTCAGAGCTCTTTACAAGTAACCGAGCAGTGCTGGAAGCATGGAGGAAGTTTGATCCAGTGAGATTGAGATGAGGAACACTGCTTGCTCATGAGGTTGCGGTCAGGTGGCTCAGTTGTTGGCACGTGATTATCAGCGTCCACTGTAACTTCTATAAACAAGCACCATCTAACTTACTGACCCAACAGGCTGTCAAGAAGTCCTACCCAGGGTCAACCAGCTGGTCAGAAGGTGACTGAGGTGGATTTGAACGCAGACTGATTCACAAGGGAGACAGTTATTCCCTCAGACATGGGTAGGCTCTGACCCCGCCTCTCAGCCTCTTTGCTTCCCAGGAGAGACGCTTGCTAAGGCAGTTACTTCACGGAGCAGCTCGCTGCAGGCCATCAGCTCTGACAGCTTCATAGTGCCTGCGGCCCTTGGGGATATGAAGCCTTGTCATTTCCTTCTGCCCGAGTGGAAATTCTTGATCTCATCAGCCGATGCCTGGCTCAGAGGTCACAAGGCCTCCTCTTAGAAAGAACCTAGGATGTGGGACATGTGTGCTCTGTCATTAGAGCTGTTTAATCCGGCTTTTACACACTGCCCGTGTTTGAGGGATACAGTCATAATTATAAATTATAAATTGGGGTTTCGTGTATTAGCATTAGGGTATAGCTGTGTTTCCTGCCATGATGAGAGGTCACTGGAGGTCTGGCTGCCCAGTCTGGAGTCTAGGAGCTTGTCTGCCAAAGGGTCAGAGAATCGAGGTTAAAACTCACAGAAACAGATCAGCAACTTTCTTTAGACTGATTTGCAGAAGGTAGCTCAGACTTGCCTGACGCTTATAGATTCTTCATTTCAGCCCTGTAATTCCAATACTTGAGGGCAAGAGGGTCAGCCATCATCCTCTTATACCAGCCCGGGATACAGGAGAGTCTCTGGAAAAACATCCAGATGTGATCTTGCATGTATGCTAGTCTGTGTCCGTGATCCTAACAGCGGGACATTGACAGGAGATTGGCTTGTTCCAGACCATCTTGGACTACATAGTACATTTCAGTGTAGCCTGGGCCAGAGTGAGACCCTGTCTTCAAAAGAGGCATGGGGTGCATTTTTAGAAATGCAGTCTCCACTGGGGATCTCATCTACACCTCTCGGTGCTAAGGTTGAGGTCGAGGTGTCTGCAGTGCGTGGACACCATAGCCTGGTCTGCAGTCAGTCTCTGACCCAGGTGCTCTCGGCTGGCTCCTCTGTGGCCTCTCTGCAAACTCTTTATCGTCTTGTGTAATTCTGGTTTCTTTCCCCTCTCGTTATTAAGATCTAAAGACACGAGGGGGACAGTGTGTCTAGCACTTGAAATGAGCATTCCGTTTACACAGCAGGCCTCGTTCATGTCTCCTGCATTTTACTCTGAGGGTTTAGGTTCCTTGTTTTCTGGCCTCAGCAGTGACAGGACTGTTCTGACTGAAGGAAACGGTTGCCGATTAAAATCTAGCTAAGTTGGGTTGGGGATTTAGCTCAGTGGTAGAGCACTTGCCTAGGAGGCACAAGGCCCTGGGTTCGGTCCCCAGCTCCAAAAAAAAAAAAAAAAATCTAGCTAAGTCTGTCCCGTTTTTCTCCTTACAGAAAAGTCTCTGAGGTTGTGCGTCACCAAGGAGATGCTCCTCCTGAGTGTTACGACTGCCTACACAGGTATAGCTGCTCCTTCTGCCCTGCTGCTGTGTGGTGATGGCGGGACTCCTCATGCTTGGCTCCAACTGCGCAGTGCTACCCTGAGGCTGCTTTCAGAGCAGCTGCCTCTAAGACAGTTTCATGCACATGTCCGGTACCTTCCTGGTGTCTGATAGAAGACTGAGTCCTAGGCCGACGTCAGGGCTCTGACCTGCTCTCTGAATAACCTTCTTCCTCCTTGAGCTCTTCATGTGAGTCACAGGAGAGGTAGACCTCAGTGTGGCCAAAGATCCCAAAGGAGAGCAGAAAAAGCTCACCAAGCTTTCTGCAGGCCTGTCCTAGACCTAGCCTTGTGTCACTTCTACTGCGTTCTGTGGCAGCCAGCCACGGGGCCAGACCAGAGTCAGTGCCAGGTAGCCTGAACCAGCGAAGTCAGAGCAGCAGGGAGCACTCAGGGCATACCCAGGAGGGCTGAGTGACTCTGGTATCTCTTAGGGAACGAACGAGGGCCGTGTGAGACTGAGGTATGAGAATAGCCACAGCCCTTGGTCTCAGGAACGATGAGGTCTTGTACACCTCATTGTAATGCCAGTGTTGGGAGGCTAAGACAGGATTGCTACAGCTTCAAGGCTGGCCTGAGCTGTAGTGTGAGAGCCATCTCAAGAACAATGAGTAGGATGGCCTGAGCCAATGGCTGGAACCGCATGATGGGCTTCTCTGTCCTCTGACCTCACACGCAAACACACACTTGGCGTGCAACGGCAAGGCCCAGGCACTTAGCCTCTTCTTGGGAAAGTGAGATAAACATATTTTTAAGGTTTTATAGGATTAGGATTAGGGTGTAGAGACTTTCCTGACTTTATCTTAATCTGTTACTTAATTTTTCCTTGCTCTTTATGTGTGTGCACTGTGTGTTACTGCCAGTGCTGGCCAGAGGAGAACATCAGCACCTCTGGAACTAGAGTTACAGACAGTTGTGAGCCGCCGTGTGGGTGCTGGGAACTGAACCGGGATCCTCTGGAAGAGCAGGCAGTTGTCTTACCCATGGAGCCATGGCTGCAGCCCCAGCCGACTTCACTGTCAGTTCAGGAACCCCCTTTGCATGTTGGAAAGAGCCCGTGAAGCATCGCTGTGTCCACAGGAGCAGCTAACGGGCTCCCTGGCTCTCCGGGGCGGCTTTCTTACCGGCTGGTGAGCCCTTCCGTACGTGCTATTTCTGTCCGCTGATTTCACATCCTTGCGGTATCCTGCCTGATGCCAGCCTCACAGAAGAATGTCTGTTTAACCCGTGTTTTCACCAAAGACGGGGAAACTGCCCCCCTTGACCTGTCTTACTTTGAGCCTCTGGAGAACTTAACATGGACTGGGCTTTAAATCAGGGCTTTTAGAACTTTTTCTACTCTTGGGCTTTACCCAGGAAACTTTTATGTAATTCCATGCGAGCACAGGTGAGTAGGTCCAGGGTGGAGGATATGCTGGGACCTGCCTTCAGTCCCAGCCCTCAGGAGGCAGAGGCAGGTGGGCCTCTGAGTTCGAGGCCAGCCTGGCCTGCAGAGCGAGCCAAGACAGCCAGGGCTGGTCGTTTGTTTGTTTGTTTGTTTGTTTAGTTTGGGTTTGGTGGTTCTTGTTTGTTTGCTTGCTTTATTTTTGAGGCCTGATCTCCTGTTGAGCCCAGGGTGGCCTAGAACTCACTGTGAAGCTGAAACTGATCTCAAACTCTTGATCCTCTTTCTCTATCCCAAGTGCTGGGTTACCATTTAATGGTTTTTTCATAAAGATTTATTTATTTATTATATATAAGTACACTGTAGCCGTCCTCAGACACGCCAGAAGAGGGCACCATTACAGATGGTTGTGAGCCACCATGTGGTTGCTGGGAATTGAACTCATGACCTCTGGAAGAGCAGTCAGTGCTCCTAACCACTGAGCCATCTGTCCAGCCCTTAATGATATTTTTTAAAATGTAACTCAAACAGCAGTGTTTAAAATCAAGTGCTCTGGCCCAGTGTGGTGGCACACACCTATAATCCCAGTTTGACTTTCAGATGAGCAAGACCCTGTGTCCAAAAAAAAACCCAAAAGCTGTGACCGGACTGAGGATGTAATTGCATAATTGAGTGACAGAGCGGTTACCTAGCAAAAACAGGGCCGTAGATAAGAGTGCTAGCATTGGAGTAAGAATGGGGGCAGCCCAAAAACGCAGGCCAGAGTGATGGCTCGGTGGTTGAGAACACTTCTTGCTCTTCCAGAGGTTTGGTTCTCGGCACTCACAATGGTGGCTCAACTGCACACATATGGTGCATAGACATACGTACCTACAGGCAAAGCACCATACACATAGCAGTAGAAAATAAGTCAGCTGGGGCGTGGGGGGTGGTACACGCCTTTAATCCAAGCACTGGGAAGGAGAGGCAAGAGGGTCTCTGAGTTTGAGGCCAACCTGGTCTACAGAATGAGTCCCAGGACAGCCAAGGTTACCCAGAGAAACCTGTCTCAGGTTCAGAGGTCAGAGAGCCTGTGTCAGCACAGTCAGGTTCCCCCCTGGTTGTCACCTTCTGTGCAGTCACAGGGCTGGCAGAAAAAGCAGGAAGCAACCACCCTAGTGCCTCCTGCAAGATTGCTGATCTCAGCGGGAACTGTCACATGACCCCGTCATTTGAAGGCTGCCGCTGCAGAGCCTCCGTGTTGGGGAGTTCAGTTTGGTGTGGCTTTGGGAGACGGCCGTGACCAGTTGTGCAGCATAGAGCCACCCGCTCCAGAATTGTTTAGTCTCTGACTTTTGTCTGTGTGTCCTCATATACGTCAGGCTTAGCTGCTACTAGACACAAGCCAAAGACAGGAAAGAGCCTGGCCTAGAGTTAAATTAACCCTGTTTCCCCCAAGGTCTGGAGCTGACCTTCTTCTCCGGGGTGTACGGAACCTGTATTGGGGCCGTAAACAAGTTTGGGACAGAAGAGAAAAGCCTCATTGGACTTTCTGGCATCTTCATCGGCATTGGAGAGATTTTAGGTAGGTTGGTTTGTTTACTTTAAAAATCTTTCATTCAGAGTCAGGCTGGAAAGCTGTATCTGTGGGAGTTCAGGGCTGGCCTGGGCAATAAACGGAGACCCTGATTCGGTTTTAAAAAGGAAGAAGAGGCAGGCATGATGGATGACGCACGACTCCATTCTTGAATCTTGAGAGGTGCAAGCAGGATGACAGAGGTCATTCTTGGCTGTATAGTGGCTTTGGGTCAGCCTGGGCTACTTAAGACCTTATCTCAAAAAGAAAGAAAAACAACAACATTTCGTTAGCATAAAGATAGAAATCTTAAGTCTCCTTCACCTCTTTGTCCTTGGGTTTCTAGCATCCTACTTACTTACATCCACTTGGGTATATTTTATTTTTATTTTTGTCCATATTTTATTTTTCGATCATCACTATTTTTTTAACTTTTGCTTATTTGTGGGTGTGGGTGTGGGTGTGTGCACACAGACCAGTGGAGGGCATCTAGAGTCCCCTATCACTGTCTGTCATTTGTCTGAGGCAGGGTCTCTCCCTAAACTTGGAGTTGACAAACCCTTGGGCAGGCTGGAAGCCTTTGGGCCCCAGCAGTCTTCCCCGTCCTCCCAGGCAGAAGGTGTGCGATTAGGCGGCTGTGGCTACACTGTTGTTGGCTGTGGCAGTTCTGGTTCTGCAAGGTAGTGCAAAGAAAGCCTATTGCTTAAGGAACAGTCTGGCTCTCCTGGAATGATTGTTCCCGCTTGAGGTGATGTCATCACAGGGCGAGCTGTCCAAGGCTCTGCTGCTTCTCAGCGGGATGGATGTCAGAAACCTGCTGGCACCTTTTCGGGGTCTGGTATAGAACACTCACTGTACAGGCGGACAGTAAGACACCTCAGGACCCTCAGCCTTGTGCTCGCTTGGGGGTAAGACAGGTTGGATGCCCTCAGTTTCCACAGACCTGCATGGTGGCTGTGTGTGCAGAACTAAGGGTGTGACTCAGAAAGCAGGACAGCAGAGACTGGGGGAGGGGCAGGCCTCATCCTGCCTTCAGTTTCCTAATGGGCACGATGAGTCAACAGGGTTAGATGTAACTCACAGAACCTGGGAAAGTTCTAGACGTATGTACTCTGTTGCTCATTAAGAAGAGTGCAGGTTAACAACGCTAGGTACCCCAGGAGTTGTTCTCCAGGAGTGCTGCACCAGCAGTGAGGGCACGAGGGGCCAGGGCACGGAGTGGCATTGCATTGTGCAATGACCAGATCCCAGATCAGGGTAATGACATCTTAACCACCTCAGGTCTTTATCACCTCTTTGTGTTGTAGAAGTTTTCAAATCCTTCCTACTAGCTATCTTGCAACCCACACGTAATTATTATTAGCCATAGTTACCTCTCTGTGCTATAGAATATTAATTACCCTTTTTTTTTTTTTGAGATGGTCTTGCTATGTAGCTGTTGGCTGACTCAGAACTCACTATATAGGCTTAGGCTAGCCTCAAACTTGTTACAAGTTTGTACAACAAGCCCCATGCATATTAGAAGTTTTTTAACTGCTAACCTTGGGGGTGAAGGTGGGGAGGGGTGCTAGGAGTTACCTGAGCCTTGTACATAGTAGACCAAGGACTCTACCCCTGTGCTACCTGCTTACCCCAGTCTGTTTTTAAAACCCTGAGACAGAATCTCACGAAGTTGTCCAGGCTGGCTTTGAACTCCACCTCCCTCAGTCGCCTCGGTCGGTCCCTAGACCTATAGGACATGCCACCATCCTTGGCGCTGAGTTGTTACGATGGGTGAGCCTTCCTTAAAGCCTTTATTGCCTGCTACCTTACAGTTTGACAGTGATTCGTCCAGTCATGAAGTGGACAAGCTGTAATGAGAACGAAAGCATTGGGTGGGTGACCACCATGGGGGAGGTGGAGGCAGGGTCAGCACAGGCCTGGCCTGCCTGAGACCAGGTCTCAGGACAGCAGTGATGGTGAGCTATGAAAGCCTTTGTCTCTCTAAGAGGGCAGCAAGCGCAGGAGGTGCACTGGGTGTGTGGGAGGTGCACTGGGTGCAGGAGGTGCACTGGGTGTGCGGGAGGTGCACCAGGGGTGCAGGAGGTGTACTGAGTGTATTAACTCAGAAAAATAGCAGGAGCGTCTCTGGCTAGACATGCAGCTGACATGGAGGCCATGGCTGAGTGCCGTGGTCATCCTCGATGTCCTCACTGTGATGGTCTGTTTAGGGGCAGACATAGGACATCTGAGAGTCATTCTCTGCTCCACATTAGAACCTGTGACTGGTTCTGTGGTTGGTGAAAGCCTGAAGTGTTACTGCGTCCTCACCTACAGGTGGAAGCCTTTTCGGCCTGCTGAGCAAGAACAGTCGCTTCGGCAGGAACCCCGTGGTGCTGCTGGGCACCCTGGTGCACTTCGTAGCCTTTTACTTGATCTTCCTCAACATGCCTGGAGACGCGCCCATTGCCCCCGTGGAAGGGACCAACAGCAGTGCATACATCAGGCCCAGGTACGCTGCCCTTTGCTGGGTGGGTCCAAGTGGAGCGCTTAATCCTCAGAGTCTGTCAGCTTTGAGAGGTTGCCTGTCAAGAGTCGAGAGAGCAGAGAGTCCCACGGTCGTTTTGCAATGGTTGCTTTTACCTCTACCCTCCTGGTTCCTCCCTTGATCCGTGAAGGATACAGAAGTATCTGATGAGAATTTTATCCCCCCTCTTTAGCAGTGAACCATTCCTGTGTTAGAGGAGGAACAAGGCAGCAGCTGTTGGCTGAGCAGCTGCTCGGGCCTTCACGGTTTGAGGGCGTCAGTTGATTTCATTCGACTAGTTCATCACAGATGCCGTGTCTGGGGATAAATCCACAGACCCAAGGGAGCCTAGCCCAAAAGGCAGTATTTGCTTTCCAAAGAGAATAGACCAGAATTTGCTAGACTGCAAAGGTCCGTCATGTAGGCATAATTGTTTACAGATTCTAGTAGGGAGGCTGAAGTTGGAACCCTGAGTATAACATGTTTGCTTGCAGCCAGGCATGGTGGTGGTGCACGCCTTTAGTCCCAGCACTCGAGAGGCAGAGGCCGGTGGATCTACATCAGTTCAAAGCCAGCCTGGTCTACAAAGTGAGTTCTAGGACAGACGGCCAGAGTTACACAGAGAAACCCTGTCTCGGGGAAAAAACAAACAAAAGGAAGTTTCCCTCAAATCTGCGAGGCCTTGGGTTCAATCTCCAATAGCACAGAAGCCCTCAGCCAGGGTAGTATTTTCTTGTTTTGGGGCAGGACTATGCACACCTGTGACCTTACGTCTGAGGAAGCTGGGGCTTCAGGACCACAAGTACCAGGGCAGCCTGGGGTCTGTATGGGGCCTGAGGAGTGGCAGTGGCAGGGGTTGCCTAGCATTAAGGAGTTCCTGAACTCAGTCCCCAGTGTCCCCTTCACCAAGTAAAACACAAAACAAATATAAATGGCTTTTAAAGATTCATTTTTATGTATTTATGCATTCATATATGTACTTACTGAGACAGTTCTTTCTACATGGTCCTGGCTGTCCTGGAACTCTGTGTAGACCAGGATGGCCTTGAGCTGGCAGAGATCCACCTGGCTCTACCTTTGGAATGCTGAGATTAAAAGCATGCCCCCTCCCCCCAAAGCTTGTTTTTTATTTAAATTATATGTATGTATGGGCATGTTTGAGTTCTGGTGGTGCCTATGGAGTTCAAAGGAGCGCTTTGGGGCCTCTGGTGCTGGAGTTGTGGGTTCTGGGAACCAAACTCAGGGCCTTTACAGAGGCAGCGTATGCCCCTGACCACTGGGCCATCTTCCCTGTCCTACATCCCCTGACCACTGAGCCATCTTTCCAGTTCTATTTTTTTCCTTCAGCAAAGAAGTTGCCATCCTCTGCAGCTTTCTGCTGGGTCTGGGAGACAGCTGCTTCAACACCCAGCTGCTCAGCATATTGGGTTTTCTCTACTCGGAAGACAGCGCACCGGCCTTCGCCGTCTTTAAGTTTGTTCAGGTAACTGGGCCTGGGCTGCAGTCCGTCTCTTCCCTGTTCTCCTCGGTCACCCCCTCCCATGGGTAAAGGGGTTGTGAGGAGAACTGGGCACAGTGGGCTTTCACTCTGGGCTCTGCACTCAGGTGAACACTCCCGTAGGTCCCGGGTCCTCCTCTGCAGTCTCAGCCTCTCATCCGTGCACATCAATGTGCTGTTGTAATGCCCGCAGCTTACTGGGCGCTTGCTATCAGGAGAGTTGGGGTGCATCTGTGAGCTGGTGACCAGCAGGCTGTCTGATGGGCACTGCCGCTTGCAGATGTCCTTTGGGTCAGAAATGGCGGGCTGACTACGGAAGAGCTGAGGCCCCGGGGTCACTTGGTGACTTGTCTGGTTTCTTCCAGTCGATCTGCGCAGCCGTGGCTTTCTTCTACAGCAACTACCTGCTCCTCCACTGGCAGCTCCTGGTCATGGTGATATTTGGGTTTTTTGGAACCATTTCCTTCTTCGCCGTGGAGTGGGACGCTGCTGCCATCGTGGCCAGAGGCTCTGACTACCGAAGCATCTGATGCGATAAGGGAGCATCTCTGGGAAACACAGCCGGTCACTGCTGGTTAAAGCGGCCGCCTGTCTCACAATCGCTGGACGATGCTGAGTGTGGAAAGTGAGAACCAGGGCTGTAAAGTCAGGCGGGTTGACAGACCTTAGCAGCTCCCGCTAGCCAGCGGAGAAAGGGAATCCTGCTCTGTCAGTTACAACTGTTCCAAGATGTCTGTCCGCCCCCTCCCTGAGTCCCTCACAATCACATCCCCTTGGAAAGACTCTGCCTGGCTCGCCATGTGTCACAGGTGTTCTTGCTGGCTGTGGAGTGTTTCACTCTTTGGGAATAGGGAGCAGTTGCCACTCTGTGTGGATCCGGAAATGACTCCAACACATATCAGGGATGCTAAGACAGTTGTTTAGAGACAGGACCTCACTGTGTAGCCCAGGCTGGTCTTGGACTTGCAGCCCTCCCTCCCCCGCCTCCAGTGTTGGGTTATCCTAGGTGCCCAACACGGATTTAAAATACTCCAGTCTTTTTGAGTTAGGGTCTTGATACGCAGCCTTGGCTGGCCTGGACCTTGTACACCAGGCAATGCTCCTGCCTTCGTCTCCAGACTGCCAGGGTGGTGAGAAATGCTACCACACACCACTTGGCCTGAGACCTCAACCTCTCTTTAACGCTTTGTTGAACAAGTCTTACCTTGTTATTCCCAGCAGGGGGTGGCCAGTTATGTACCATGAGGTAAAGACTGTGTCATTTGTCAATCTTAAAAGCATATTTTTAATAGGAAAGAATATTAACTGGGGAAGGACTTCTGCTGTGGCTGTCCTGACAGTTACAATAAAGAAAACTCCATCCTTGAGTGGGTTCTGCATAGCCGTCCTCTCTGGGAGAATGCTTGAGTCCCCATAAGAACTGACACTCTTAGGATTGAGACATTAAATTAATTAAGCATCATGATCAGGACTTCTGTGTACCACAGGTTGGCCTCCAATTTGTGTTCTTCAACAACATTTTATTTTTAAATTCTTTTTTATTTATGTGTGTATGTGTCTGCCTGCTGTCTGTATGTGCATTGTGTGCGTGCGTGCCTGCAGAACTCAAGGAAGTCAGTGTGGGGATCGGACCTCTGTGGACTGAAGTCACGGACGGTTGGGGACTGTCTGGTAAGAGGTGTGGTGTCTTACTTAAACTTTGCTCTTGTTGTGAAGAGACCCCAGGCCACTTTTTTTTTTTTGAGACAGGGTTTCTCTGTGTATCACTGGCTGTCCTAGAACTCACAAGGCTGGCCTTGAAGTGTCTGTCCCCCATGCCTTTCTGTTTCTCTCCGAGATTTATTCTTCTTCTTGATTCTGCGTGTATGCTTGTGTCTGTCAGAGGTATCCGGATCCCTTGGAGCTAGAGTGGTTGTGAGCCACCCAGTGTGGGCACTGAGAACCACACTCACATCCTCTGGAAGAGCAGCGCACACTCTTAACCCATGAGCCTCTCTCTAGGTCCGTGCTTCAGCTTCTCAGGCCATCCTCCATCTCACCGTGTAGCGTAGGCTGGCCTCACATGCCTGCTCCTCCTGCTCCCACCTACTGAACGCTGGGAGCGCTTGGCCCACCAAGCTAATCTGGCTTTCTTTTTGGTTTTGTAAGGGTTTCATGTGTTGAATTTGGCCTTGAGCCTTGGTCCACCCAATGCTGGATTATAGGCTTGCAACCACACCAGGCTAAGGTCTGACTTCTTTGCTTCCTTGCTTTCTTTGAGATTTATTTATTTAATGTATATGAGTACACTGTAGCTGTCTTCAGACACACCGGAAGAGGGCATCGGATCCCATTACAGGTGGTCCTGAGCCACCATGTGGTTTCTGGGAATTGAACTCAGGACCTCTGGAAGAGCAGCCAGTGCTCTTAACCTCTGAGCCGTCTCTCCAGCCCCCCTGGATTGCTTTCTTGAAGCTGAGATAACCTTGCTGTTGTCCTTCGTTCTTTGAGTAGTCTTATCCACCCAGGTATCTGTTTTCTAATGCTCACCATATAAGCAGTTGCTCTCAGGCAAAAGTTCTCAAAGGTCCTGACCCCTGACCCCTTTGCAGGGGTTGCCTAAAAGGCCATCAGAAAACACAAGTGTTTACAGTATAATCCATAACAGTAGCAGAACTCCAGCTATGAAGTAGCAACAAAAATAGGGTTGGGGCTCATCACAACATAAGGACAGGTATTAAAGGGCAGCACCATAAGGAATGTTGAGAACCACTGCCCAGTTAAGACATCTGCACTCTGAGGTTCCTGGGGGTAAGAACTCTTGGCCCATCCCTCAGGGCTGCCATCCAGGCACGAGCTGACTCTATGAGGAAGACAGGGTGTTCAGCTCACTCAAACTTTTGTGCCAGGAATCTGCCGAGGACCATCCTCTGGCCAGGGCTGCTGTCGGAACAACTCACAGCAGGACAGCTGTGTTCACCACAGAGACTAAGAAAAGCCACAGAGAGAGCAAAGGCAGGACGGAAGCCCTGGTCCTTCCTGACTCACTTCTGTGGGCCTGTGGTCACTGCTTTCAGCACGCACGCGCACACACACACACACACATACATACACACACACATACAACACACACATACACAACACACACGCACACACAACACATACACACTTACACACACAACACACACACACATACACACACCTGGGATAAGACTGTCCGGCTAAAGCGTCGGTATGAAGAGGAGTCAGCCCTACGTCCCCAGGCTGGTATTGTCCCAGGCTCTCGCTGAGGATGGGCTACAGAGCTGGGTGGCAGAAGGTGGCTGAGAGTATCTGTCTCTAACACCAATGCTTCATACGAGAAGCCACCTCTCGCCGTTTGGAGGATTCTGGTGATGACTGTCAGCAGGGAGAACACATGTTGAAGTTGGGAGCCCAGCTTCTGGTCTGCTTCCTTACTGCTGTCCGGTCTGTGTTTCTCACTTTACGCTCTAGGTGAATTCAGAGTCCACATGGGGAGTTCCAGGCTGTGTAAAACAATGGCGTGAGAGAGACCCTGTCTCAAAACAGCCACAACAGAAGCCCCGAAACAGAAGACAAACACAAAATGTGGTTTAGGCATAAAGTAGAATAGTGCCTATCCTTTAAAGGGAGCTCATTGGGACACATGCTACAACATGGGTGGGTGATACACACTCCAACACGGGTAAACCTACAGGATACCTTGTTAAGTGAAATGAGACAGCGAGACATTGAACACTCTATGGCGGCTCCACTTATGTGAGGTGCCTACCAGGGGAAGCTCATAGAGACAGTAGAATGGTGGGCACACAACAAGGTGGACACTATCGACACTGCCTGCTGAAATGCCCCTCAACGTTGTTAAGGTGGTAGGTTTCTGAGTACCCGTTAAAGTAATGTCTTAAGCCGAGCATGGTGGCACAGAGCTCTTATCCCAGCACTTGGGAGGCAGAGGCAGGCAGATCTGAGTTCAAGGCCTGATGCAGTTCCCAACTAATCCTACTCAAATTGACCCTGGCCGTGGCAGCAGCACTCCTTGCTACCCGCCCCAGTGTTCTGGGTTTTTGAATGAAAGTCTCTTTCTCTCTCTCTCTCTCTCTCTCTCTCTCTCTCTCTCTCTCTCTCTCTCTCTCTCTTTCTCACACACACGCACACACAACAGCTTAACGGGCCGCATCTAAACCACCAAGTGGCTAACTACCCACCCCACCCCCATATATTCCTGAGTTATTACTAAAACCTATATCCAACTTGGCTGTCCCGGACCCAGACCTGCAGCACTCTGAATTCCCCAGCACCTATGTGACAATTATGTTCTCTGTCCAGCATAACTCAGATGTGGCATCTCCTCCTTTCCCTGCACAGTGGCTATCACCCTCCCTGCTTCCTCCTCAGTCCCTTGCCTAGGAATCCTGTCTCCCTGCTCAGCCATTGGCCACCAGCAACTTTCCCAATCAAGACCAACAGGGGACAGGACCCCTCAGCACCTCACCTGCGAGTGCTGACTGGGCAGTTTTGGAGAGCAGATTAGCATCCTAAAGCAGCATTAGACCAAATCCACAGCAAAGACCTGGTCTCATAGTGAGTTTCAGGACAGCCAGAGCCATGTGTAGGGAGACCATCTAAAAAGTCATGAAAAATGCAACACTGAGGTAGGGCTGGAACACAGCTTAGCAGCATATTTGGCTAGTTTGAATGAGATCTGGGATTCTATCCCCAGTGCTGGGGGCACAGGTCATGAGGGTACAGTAGACAGCAGCAGGGTTCTAATCACAGCTATTTGGGGGGTTCAAATGGGGGCCTGAAAAAATCCAAAGCCTGTTAAGACTAATTTGAGCAACTCTGAGACTCTGCCTCAGAAAGTAAGATGGGGGCATTTGGGAGGCAGAGGCAGTCGGATTTCTGAGCTCGTCTAGCCTGATCTACAATGTGAGTTCCAAGGCTACACTGAGACCCTGTCTCAAGACAATAATAATAAGACTATTAGCTGTACACATCTACATATGCCTGTAATACCTGGATTCGGAGAAGCTGAGACAAAAGAATTGACACAGGCCTGCTGAGATCATACAACGTGTGTGTGTGTGTGTGTGTGTGTGTGTGTGTGTGTGTGTGTGTGTGTGTGGTGGTGGTGGTGGTGGTGGTGGTGGTGGTGATGGGACAGCCAAGTTGGATATAGGTTTTAGTAATAACTCAGGAATATATGGGGGTGGGGTGGGTAGTTAGCCACTTGGTGGTTTAGATGCGGCCCGTTAAGCTGTTGTGTGTGCGTGTGTGTATGTGTGTGTGTGTGTGTGTGTGTGTGTGTGTGTGTGTGTGTGTGTGAGTGAGAAAGAGAGAGAGAGAGAGAGAGAGAGAGAGAGAGAGAGAGAAAGAGACTTTCATTCAAAAACCCAGAACACTGGGGCGGGTAGCAAGGAGTGCTGCTGCCACGGCCAGGGTCAATTTGAGTAGGATTAGTTGGGAACTGCATCAGGCCTTGAACTCAGATCTGCCTGCCTCTGCCTCCCAAGTGCTGGGATAAGAGCTCTGTGCCACCATGCTCGGCTTAAGACATTACTTTAACGGGTACTCAGAAACCTACCACCTTAACAACGTTGAGGGGCATTTCAGCAGGCAGTGTCGATAGTGTCCAACTGGTGAGACATGGCTCAGCAGTTCAAAGCATTGACTATTCTTCCAAAAGACCCAGATTCCATTTCTAGCACTCACATGGTATCTTATAATCATCCATAACCCCAATTCCAGGGGATCTGACTCCCTCTTCTGGCCTGGGAAGGCCCAGGCCTCCTGTCCATGGTGCACAGACATGTAGGACTGGTGTGTGTGTGTGTGTGTGTGTGTGTGTGTGTGTGTGTGTGTGTGTGAATAGAAGCCCAGTAGGCTGGCAACAGGACTCAAACATATAAAGCTAGATGACCTGAGTTTAATCCCTGGAACTCACATGGTCAAAGGAGAGAACAGACTCCTGAAAGTTGCCCTTTGACCTCTTCTTGCCTACTCATTCCACACAGAGCACGGACAGCAGATGGCTCAAAGGGGCCGCTCCACCTAAATATCTCCCGGTGAGGACTGAGTCCCCCCTTACACACACACACACACACACACACACACACACACACACACACACACACACACAGAAGCTTCTCCCAAGACTGACGTGACAGCCTGGGCAATCAGAGTGGAGGCTCATCCAACTGTGGAAGGAACAGTGCGAAGTAGGTGGAATCAGCCAGGGTCCAGCGACCCTCCTCGCCCTCTCCTATGAGGTAATGTCACCGGTCACCAAGCCAGCTTTGGGGTGACGGGCCACTAGGATGAGGATACTGACCAAAGGTAACACTCTATAGCAGCTTGTGTCCGAGGAGATCCAAGGAACATCTCTGACAATGGCCATCTGCTAGGAAGGCGCACATGACTGCATGTGGGCACACTCATGACTAACTAAGGCCACACATGGGTGACACTTCACAGCCACATGTGCTGTGTGACTGCTGGGAATGTACACTAGCCAGACCTTATATGGAAGGGTTTCCCTGGGGTCTGACATCTCACTCAGCCTCAGCCTGCCTCGGGCCACTCCCAGAAGGCAGGCAGGTGTGTGTTTCATTTGCATAAAATATGTTGATGGCTCGACCAGTCCAGGCACAAGGAACTGCTCTCAGCTGCTGGGGATGCAGTTTCACACAAAGATGGGAATCTTTGTGACTGTGGAGAGTTGGAGTGTTGGCAGTCCAGAGCCTAATTATCTTGGGCCCCCTTTAGCCCTCTTAACAACCACTTTTTACCCTCCTCTCTTTGTCAGCCAACGTCTGTCGTTGTGACCACGACCATTAAGTAAATCCTCTGGCATGTACAGAAACCCGTCTCCCATTAACCAGAGCTTAGGAGCTCCTGAGGCCTGTAACGGAGATTTCTTGGATTTGCATCAACCCACACACCTCCTGTTTCCACTGTATTTAAAAAGTGCCTCAGCCTTTGAGGATGGCACTCACCTTTAATCCCAGCACTCAGGAGGCAGAGGCAGGAGGATCTCTGGAGTTTGAGGCCAGCCAGGTCTACAGAGACAGTTCCAGGATAGCCAGGGCTACACAGAGAGACCCTGTCTCCAAAACAAAAAGAAACAAACAAACAAAAAAAAGAAACATTGAAACATCTCTCCTAGAAATAACGTTTTGTTGTTCATATTACTGTTGTTAACGCTGGGGGTGAAATCCAGGGCCTACCGCATGCTTAAATAAAAGTGCTGTGCCACCGAATACTACCCCCAGCCTGCAGTACTAAATAATGTGTTTATGTATGTGGTGGAAGGTACATGCCACAGCCTTATGTCTAGAGGTCAGAGGTCAACCTTGACGTGGTCTCTCCTGCTCCTTGGGTCCCTAGGTCCTCCAGTTTGGCAGCAGACACCTTTATCTACGGAGCCATCACAGTGGTCCCCACATTTTAGTTTTTTAAAATTGTAGTTTGTGTGTGCGCATGCACGCACGCGTGTGCGTTCAAGTACCTGCTGAGGTCCAGAGGCGGCATCAGATCCTCTGTCACTGGAAGGTGAGCTCTCCTCATGGGAGCTGGGCATTGAACCCAGGTACTTTGGGAAAACAGTGAGCGCTCTTAACCACTGAGTCATCCATCTATCTCTCCAGCCTCCGGACCCCCTAGCCCTCTTTTCACGGTAGGCTGTGTGTGTTGAGAAGCTGCGGTCCTGGCTGCCAGCCCACTTGGCTTTCTCCTCAGCTCGGCTGCAGGTGTGTGAAGAGGCGCCGCTCTGTGCAGGAGCTGGCACCCGGCTTCCTCGGGTTTTTCTCGGAGCTGATTTTAGGTCTGGGAGGTCTGTTGCTCCTGTCAGAACTGGTTCTGCCCAGTCCTGTGTGAACCGAGCCTGGGAGTTTGAAAGCACTGACTGCAAGCTAGAAATGTTGACTCATTTCTAGTTTCTAGTTCATTTCTATTCAAAGGTCCCCTTTCCTCCTGAAATCCTGAAATTTCCTCCAGAAAGTCAGCTCCCCATCATCCTCCAGTCTTTTTTGTTTACATTCTCAGCCTGATTGCCTTTTTCTTTTTTATTGGATTAGTTCTTCGGGTTTTGCATTTGAAAGAGCTCTGCCGGGACAGTTGCTACACCAGCTGAAAGCAAGTGGAGTCTCCGACTCGTTTTAGGTGGTGTGGGAGCTTGGGAACATACCGAGTTAACACAGGCCGCCCCCAGTGTGTGTGTGTGTGTGTGTGTGTGTGTGTGTGTGTGTGTGTGTGTGTTCTCTAGGTTTCTCATTCTGTGACCAAATAACTCAAAAGCAATTCAAGGGAGCAAGGATTCATTTTGGCTCACGGATTTAGGGGACAACCAGCCTGTTGTTGGGAGGCATTCCCAGCTGCATGTGTGCCAGCCGGTGGGTGGATCCGGTGGGTGGATCCGGATCAGGAGGCTTTCTCCCCTTCCCCTTCTATTTGTCCTTCCCCCACCCCTGGGACCGCCCTGCCCACACTCAGTTTGTCTTCTGTTTTTTTTTTTTAATATTATTTGTTTATTATATATGAGTACACTGCAGCTGTCTTCAGACACACCAGAAGAGGGCATCAGATCTCATTACAGATGGTTGTGAGCCACCATGTGGTTGCTGGGATTTGAACTCAGGACCTCTGGAAGAGCAGTCACTGCTCTTATCCGCTGAGCCATCTCTCCAGCCCCCTCAGTTTGTCTTCTTTGGAAGTGTTTTCACCGAGACATCCACAGTTGTGTCTCACTAAGTAAATACAAGCCTGGGGCATTTACTGATTCAGTCAGGTTGACAAATTAACTGTCAAACTTGGGGTGTCAGGGATGTTCACGGGTGGGGGGTCTGTTTTCTTTACAGGGATTCATACTGTGCGTCCCTGCTGTGTTGGGCCTGGGTCTGCTCCTGTTCAGTATTTGTACTAGGGTTGTACCAGGCTTGGTGTGTGCTCCAGTGCTTGTGTGCATGCTTGTGTGCATGTTTGTGTGCATTCTTGTAAGTATGCTTGTGTGCATGTTTGTGTGCATGCTTGTGTGCATGCTTGTGTGTATGCTTGTGTGCAGGCTTGTGTTCTATGTTTGGTGTATGCTTGTGTGCAGCCTTGTGTGCATGTTTGTGTGCACATTTGTGTGCATGCTTGTGTGCACATTTGTGTGCATGCTTGTGTGCACGTTTGTGTGCATGCTTGTGTGCAGGCTTGTGAGGCAGTTTGTTTGAGGTCAGATCACATTTAGCCTGAAGGACATCCTTTTGGCTCTGGCTAACCTTTTACTTAGAGGGCATTGGCTCATCCCATTAGCTTGTAAGATTAAGCGTCTGTGTTTGCGGGCAGTTTAGTTTCTTTGGTTAGTGAGCTGTTTGGCTGGTTGTTGTTTTGTCTTTTCTGAGTGTGTGTGTATATGTGTGTGTGTGTGTGTGTGTTTGTGTGTGAAAGAGAGACAGAGACAGAGACAGACAGACAGAGAGAATGTGTACACCAGTGTGTTTGTGTGTGGTCAAAAAGTAACCCTGGATGTCACATAAATGTCATCCACCCTGTTATTTTTAACAAACCCCTTTTCTGTCTCTGGACCACACTTTTTGGATATGTTCACACACATACAGATGAAAACATACCAATAACACATTTATTTTATGTATTATTTATTTTGAAAGAAATCTTTCTGAAATTCCATTTATTTATTTGTTTGTGTTTTTTTTTTTTTTTTTTTCAAGACAGGGTTTTTCTCTCTGTAGCCCTGGCTGTCTGGAACTCACTCTGTAGACCCAAGATAGTCTCGAACCTGGGCTGTAGAGTGCTTTCCTAGGATGTTCAGATACCCGGGTTCCATTCCCCTGTGCCATTAAAAACAAAACAAAACAAAACAAAACCGGGGCGTTGCGGCACCTGATTGCAGTCCCGCACTCAGGAGTTAGAGGCAGGACGATCAGGAGTCCAAGGTCAGCCTTGGCCATGTAGCCAATTTGAGGCCAGCTTGGGCTATAGACTCAATCAAATCAAATTTATTACAAATGTCTGGGGTTGGGTGTTGGGGGGAGGTCTGAACCGCGGCTGTCTGTCCAGCTCTTGAATCCTCTCAGAGCACAGAAACCAGATCTTGGTACAGAGGCTGAGTGCATATCCTTGGATGTCCAGCAGAGGGCAACCGACTCTTGCGATCTGTTTTTGCTGGTTTGGACCCGGGCTCGGACTGAACTCAAGGCCTAGGGTGGAAGAGGTGTGGAGCCTGCATTGTAAATACAGCTATAAACCTCGGTTTGAGGGAAGCCTCTGCTGAATTTCAGTCTCCCACTCCTAGGTCTCCTATGTGGTCTGTTGTCCCGGCGTGAATCTCTGAGTTTATAGGTTGACTTTCCGAAAGAACGAGTGAAAAGGCTCAGTCAGTGTGGGTTGTGCAGGGGTGGGAGGTGGGGGTGGAGATGGCGGTGGGGGGTGGGGAGTTGCATCCTCTGGCTCTGCTCAGAACCAGCTGAAAAGAGACTTAGGCTCCTTCACCCTGTACTCCCTCTGTGTGTACAGGGGTCCTATGGCTCTCAGTGCCTCTCCAGTGGGGGGGGGGGGGGGGCGGAGAGGACCGGGTGAGGAGGGGAGGGAGGCAGGTGACTGATCCTTTGAAAGGGAATAGGAAGACCTTGGCTGGCCTCAGCAGGTTGCTAAGGAACAAGAGACCTCAGGGGTGCTCGGCAGGTAAGATGGATCCCTTACCAGCTGTCTACCTTGGCAGTTTCTGTTCCCCTCAGAGCACAGGGTGGGAGGTGAAGCGTGGTTACCCAGATCTACCTACTTCTGTAACAAACTGGGCACCTGCCTCATTCTGTAACAAACTGGGCACCTGCCTCAGGCTGGCAAAGGGCCCAGGTGGGGCACCGCGTTTGGAAGGACTCAGTTCTTCCAAAGGGTGAGGACTTTTCCCTCCCTATGAGAGGCTGTCTCTCTCATCTCTGTGTGGGCTGGGCTTTGGTTTTCTGTAGGTAGTGGCTGAACCAGGGCCTTATGCGTGCTAAACAAGCACTCTGCCGCTAAGCCACTCCCACACTCAAAGGCAGGTGGAAGTGGTGGTGTGGTGGTGGTGGTGGTGGTGGTGGTGGTGGTGGTGGTGGTGGTGGTGGTGGTGGTGGAGGAACACAACTTCAATTCCAGTACTTGTTTCAGTACTTGGGAGACAGAGGATGGCAGATCTGTGAGTTCTGGTCTGCATAGCAAATTTCAAACCAGCCAGGGATGCATAGTGAGAACCTTCCTCAAAACAAATTATTCTTTCATAGTTTCATACATGTGTGTGTGTGTGTGTGTGTGTGTGTGTGTGTGTGTGTGAGAGAGAGAGAGAGAGAGAGAGAGAGAGAGAGAGAGAGAGAGACTAAGTATGCTGCTGACAGACTGAATGGCTGACTGACTAAGGATGCTGCTGAGACAGAGAAAGACAGACAAACCGACAAAGGATGCTGCTGTCAGTAGCCAGGTCCAAAAGCAAAGTAGCACCCACTCAGAACTGCAGACACGATGATACTTTTCCCTTCACTGTGGTCGGAATGGGGACCTGGGGACACATAAACTCCCGTTCAAGTTACAACCTGTCGCTCCTCAGGTGTCACTGTGGATGAGAGCTCTTAACTGTCCCAGGGCTCACTTTCACCAAGTTAGAACCTGGGAGAAATGGCCGGGTGACAGAGTCCTTCTGCCCCTCACTGCAGGGAGCTCAGCCCATGGGCACCCAAGAGATGAGCACAGAGGAGGCCGTGCTCAGTGAGTGGACACTTCCTTCATCTCATCTCCTGGGCGGAGGCTCCTATTGACCAGTGCCCACCCCAACGGAAGTGCCTGCCGTACACCCTGGGTCCCAGGAGAGTGCTGGGAAGAGCTGGAGTCAGGCAGGAACATGGGAAGGGGCGTCCGCTGGTCCACACCTCTGCTTCTGCACTCCTGATCCTTAGATCTGTAGAGGCCAACCAAGCCACAGGATGGAGTTAACTGGTTCATCTCCTGCTTCTGCACGTGCAAGTTCTTGGAGCTCTGAAGTAGGGAAGGCGGTGGGGCCCAGGGCCTCGCTTCCCTGAGGTGTCAGAATGAGGCAAAAAGAGGAGAAAACTTGGGAGGGCGCACTCCCAAGCATCCGCTCACTCAAGGCCTTCCTAGGGCGGGTGCATCTCTGGTTTCATGACCTCAACTCCCACATTCCCCCAGTGGCGTCCAGGGCAAAGAAAAGTGAATTTGCATACGAGGGGCAATAAGTGGAGGGGGATATGAGGCCAGGCTGTTCAGAGGGGACCCAGGACTGCTGTCAAGTCTGGACCCAACCCTCTGCATTGTTCATACTGGACATGGTGTTGGATAGAATGGATTCTTTTTTTTTTTTTTCTTTTTTCTTTTTTTCGGAGCTGGGGGCCGAACCCAGGGCCTTGTGTTTGCTAGGCAAGCGCTGTACCACTGAGCTAAATCCCCAACCCCGATAGAATGGATTCTTACTGTTCACAGACATTAGTTTATAGATGTGAAGAAAACACTCACTTTCCAGGATTTCTCTGCAACAAAATGTTACGGGTGTGCTAAATGCCATTGAACTGCAAGCGTCACAGAGACACTGAGAGGGAGTAGATCCATCCACTCACCCTTTTCTCATTCTTGCCTGACTCAGTCTCTCCTCTGCCTGCCTCCACCTGATTTTCTGTCCCCTCCCCATGATCCCTCCACCCTGAGAGGCCAGTAGATGTGGCCCTGCCTTGCAGTCCTGGGTTCACCAGCCTCTGACTTGGCCCAGCTTCAAGATCTTCTGCATGTGCGCCCCTCGCCGCAGCGTGGGCCAGAGACCTCTCTTCCTGGTATTTCTCATCAGCCATGGGTGGAAGAGTCAGGCTGGCTTGATCAGTCTTTTATGTATGCAAAATACCCTTTCTGCAAAGGAGATCTCTCTCACAGGTTCTGCAATGTGGGCATAGTGGGGAGGATTCTTATTGATGATATAGTACAGGGGACAGCAGGTATATACTGGGGTGCAGCTTGAGTTTCTTAGCTCTATCTACTTCTGGGCCCCTTTGTCCTTTGTGTGTGTGTGTGTGTGTGTGTGTGTCTGTCTGTCTGTCTGTCTGTCTGTCTGCCTGTGTATGTGTCTCTGTAGGTGTGTGTGTGTCTGTCTGCCTGTATGTGTCTCTCTATAGGTGTGTGTCCGTCTGTCTGTCTTTGTCTCTCTATAGGTGTGTCCATCTGTCTGTATGTATGTGTCTCTCTGTAGGTATGTGTCTATGTATGTCTCTTTCTGTAGGGGTGTCTGTGTGTGTGTGTGTGTGTGTGTGTGTGTGTGTGTGTGTACTGGCTGGTTTTGTGTGTCAACTTGACACAAGCTGGAATTATTACAGAGAAAGGAGACTCAGTTGAGGAAAGGCCTCCATGAGACCCAGCTGTAAGGCATTTTCTCAATTAGTGGTCAAGGCCGGAGGGTCCAGCCCATTGTGGGTGGTGCCATCCCTGGGCTGGTGGTCTTGGGTTCTATAAGAAAGAAGCTGAGCAAGCCAGGGCAGGCAAGCCAGTAAGTAACATCCCTCCATGGCCTCTGCATCCGCTCCTGCTTCCTGACATGCTTGAGTTCCAGTCCTGACTTCCTTTGGTGATGAACAGCAATGTGGAAGTGTAAGCTGAATAAACCCTTTCTTCCCCAACTTGCTTCTTGGTCCTGATGTTTGTGCAGGAATAGAAGCCCTAAGACAGTGTGTGTCTGTGTATGTGTCTCTCTGTAGGTATATGTGTGCGTGTGTGTGTGCGTGTGTGTGTGTGTGTGTGTGTGTGTGTGTGTATGTGTGTATACATTACTGGAGGTGGGACACAAGACTTCACACATGTTAGGCAAGCAATCTATTGTTAGTGCATGTGTGATAGGCGTGTTGTGCCACAGTGCACATGTAGGAGCAAAGAGGACAATTTTAGGTGGGACAAACTCAGATCATCAGGCCTGACCAGCACCCTTACCTGCTGAGCTGTCTACTGGATCCTTTGCCTCGTTTTAAATTTTGAGATGAAGTTGCCTAGGCTTTGGATTTTGGACTTTCAATCCTCCTGTTTCAGCCCCTGGAGTGGGAGTAATCTAGGCCTCTGCCATCAGGAACAGACACCTCTAAAACACATACTGTCTTCTCTTGGCTGCAGTCCTCCCGCACACCTATACTCTCCCCTCCAGCACCTGCTCACTTTCTAAAGCAGACTGAAGGCTCTCCCTAGGTCTCCAACCACCCATCCTCCTTGGCTCTAGTACTGCCCAGCAGAGCAAGATCATCCTTGAATTCTCCACCGTGAGGCTCCCCCTATACTGTGGCCTACATGTATGTCTTTGTAAGGATGGTCTGGCCCTTTGGGGCTCTCTCTCACTGAACTCTGTGTGGTGGGCAGTTTTTCCCAGCTGGAGCGCACAGGTCTCTCATCTGGGCAGTGTGGTGACTGAGCCAAGTTCTCCTTCTCTGGGTCCCTTGCTGCACTTTGAGGGGACCAAGGGAAACTTGTAAGGACAGGGTATCCACTGGGGCTTAGTCACAGGGTTGAGGTGGCCATTTCTTCCTCTCTACCCAGGATTCGGGCCTCAGGTACCTGCTTGCGTGGCTGGATTTTTGTTTTTTAATTTTCCTGTGAATGTGGGCCTGCATGTCTGTCCGTCCGTCTGTCTGTGCACCATGGGCATGCCTGGTGCCCACAGAAGCCAGACGAGAGACCCATCTGGTGTTTCAGACAGTAGTGAGTCTCCGTGTGGTTGCTGGGAATTGAACCTGCGTCCTCTGGAAGAGCAGCCATTGTGGGTCTTTCTGGTACGTGGTGAGCTGTACCGTATTTTACCTTGCAGGCAAGCAGGACAATCCTTCTCTCCATGCTCTATTCTGAGGAGGGGAGGCAGAACGGGGCCTGAGGTCTGAGCCTTTCTCAGCCCTGGTCTGCTTGCTCAATCCAGGCCTCATCTTTTTTTTTTTTCTTTTTGGCGCTGGCTTTTTCCTCTGAATCTCTATTAGCAGGCAGATCCCGCCCGCCCGGCTTGAGACTCTGGTTAACGAGGCTCCCCTACCTGCTGAGGCCAGGCTGGAGAGAGCTTATGTCTCTGCTCCGAAATTCTATGCGGATTAATTAAAACTGTGGAGAGCCTTCCCCCTGAATTATTTACAACCTCGAGGAGACCAAACAACTACCAAGGAATCTAGTTACAGATGCATGTACCTCTCCTTGGTGGGAGTGCAAGGCTGGGGGTGGGGAAGGGGG
The DNA here is from genome assembly GCF_021556685.1 of Rattus norvegicus. Lineage (NCBI taxonomy): Eukaryota > Metazoa > Chordata > Mammalia > Rodentia > Muridae > Rattus > Rattus norvegicus. The sequence continues at coordinate 108,446,723 of NC_141543.1, forward strand.
GGCCTTCCTTCCAGGGCTTTGAATGGTTTTATTTCAGGAGAGCCACAGGAGCTGGTGGTATCCATCATGCGGGAAGCCAGCCGCGGAATGGTCTAGAAAGTTCTGCCCACAGAGAAGCCGGACCACATCACCTTTAATCTTTCTTTCCCTTTTATCGCAGGAATAAGGCTCCTGTCTTCAGGGAGGTCCCAGGAGACTCGTTTTCCATCCTGGCCTTGCTCCAGGCTGTGGTCTGTCTGGGCCCTGCTGTGACAGATCTAGGGCACACACTGTTCCACGAACACATCCCTGGGGGCTGGAGGAGGTTATTATGCTTTTCTGCCACAGAGGAGGTGGCCCCCATTAGGTCCAACCCCTCTGGACATGGCACCCATCATAAATGTAACGGGTAAGGATGCTGGTCTGACTTGTCAGGATAGCCTGCAGCCTCTTTGCTGGTCCCTAGACGAGGGGCTCCCCTCCCCCAAAGGTGATGCTGGATCCATTCTCTCCCCTGCCATCTTGATTTGGACAAGGACCCCAAGTTTTCCCTTCCGGATCTCCCCGTCTCCTATCTCTGAGTAGAAAGTCCAAAGCACATGTGTCTACACCAGGCCAGATTTTTCCTTTCCAATGATGGGCGTCACCGTAGCCCAGGCTGCCCTTCAACTTGATAGGAACACAAGGATGACTTTGAGCTTCTGACCCCACTGTTTCCTCTTCTGAGGACTGGAATGACAGTAGTGTGCCACCGCATTCTGTGTGTGCAGTACTGGGATGACACCCAGGGCTCTGTGTGCTACACAAGCACTCTCCCACCTCGGCTACCTTCCTGGTTAATGACCTTTTATTATTATTATTAATTTATTATTTAAATAATTATTATTATTTTATTTTTTTAAGATTTATTTATTTATTTTACGTATGTGAGTACACCATTGCTGTCTTGAGACACACCAGAAGAGGGCATCGGATCCCATTCCTATGGTTGTGGGCCACCCTGTGGTTGCTGGGAACTGAACTCAGGACCTCTAGAAGAATAGTCAGTGCTCTTAACCGCTGAGCCATCTCTCTGGCCCTAAAGATTTATTTTATGTGTGGGAATTTTGCCTCCATGCATATACATGTGTGCCACATGCATGCCTGGTGCCAGGGGTCCCCTGGAACCGGAGTTACAGACAGTGGTGAGCTGCCATGGGAGGCTGGGAATTGAACCTGGGTCCTCTAGAGGAACAGCCAGTGCTCCTCATGGCTGAGGCATTTCTCCAGCCCTACTCTTTTTTTTTAAACTTGAATCAAGCCAACTTCAAAGCTGTCCCTGAGCTTCAGGATAAAGTGATGGTTGGGGGCTGGAGAGACGGCTCAGCGGTTAAGAGCACTGATGCTCTTCCAGAGGTCCTGAGTTCCATTCCCAGCAACCACGTGGTGGCTCACAACCATCTGTAAAGGGATCTGATGCCCTCTTCTGGTGTGTCTGAGGACAGTGACAGTGTGTACTCATATACATGAAATAAATAAATAAATAAATACTTAAAAAAAAAAAAGAAAAAGAGATAAAGTGATGGCGTCACTGGCCACCTCTCCCTAGGATGCTGTTGTCTTCCTAAGGCCGACTGTGGCCTTGTTACACTTGCCCCTCCCCCATTCTTAAACCATACATCACCCCTTCTTTGTAGACTAAGGATCTGTCAAATGCTAGTGCTAAGCTGTGTATGGTGGTGCAGGCCTTTAATCTCAGCACTCACGGAAGCAGAGGCAGGAGGATCTCTGCAAATTTCAGGCCTGGTCTACGGAGCAAGTCCCTTTGGTTGTCCAGTGGCTCTCCTGTCTGTGGTGAGGGAGTAGTGTTCCAGGCCCAGGCTCCACCCGCCACTGTTTATACACAGGAACCCAATAGATGCCAGCTCCTCGATTCATCTCAATCTTGCCAAAGAAAAAGTGACTGTGTCCGGTATGGTGGCTCACTTCACTTTTCTTCATTTTCTAGAGAAAGGCACCATAATGGGTCCCAGATTTACCGGCATGGCGACCCCCTTGGTGCGTTTAGTCATGTTGCTAGGACTCAGGCCGTGTCAGGGGTCACTCCTCCCTTTTAAAGAAGCACTTTCAGAGTAATAATTATTCACCTGTATCCTGTAGAGAGAGGACTTGTCGACAGGTGTAATGGCTATTCCTGGTTGTCAACTTGACTAGATCTGGAATGAACTTCAATCCAGAATTGGAGGGCTCAACTGTGATCCAGATCTCGAGGCTGGAAGACACAGGTTTCTGATCTGGATCTTGGCATGGAGATCTTGAGGCACAGTGGCCATGAAAAGCTTAGGCCCAGGCAAGGTAGTAGACATCTTTAATCCCAGGAGACTGAGACAAGCAGACCTCTGAGTTCAAGGTCAGCCTGGGACAAAGCAAGTCTCAGATCCAGGTGAGGTGGTACACACCTTTAATCTGGGTCACACTTTCTGCTGGAGACCTACATAAGGACATTGGAAGAAGGAAGATTCATTCTTCGACTGCTTGCATTTACTTACCAGCACATCTGTTGGAACCGACTTCTGCAGAAGACCAGCTGAAACAACCAGCCTCGTGGGACTGAGCAACTACTCGATTCTTGGACTTCCCGTTCACTGCCCATTGTTGGGGAGTTGGACTACAGACCGTCAGACATCATAATAAATCCCCTCAATATAGAAAGACATTCCATACGTCCTGTGGCTCTAGAGAACCCTGACTAGTACAGCGGGTTTCACCCTGGGGAGGGGTTGGTTCTTAGAGCCTGCAGTAATCAATTCCCACCTGGGGAAGAGCAAATGTGGCTGGTGCCCCAGTGACACTTGTGCCCTGAGACCAAGAGAAATCCGTCTGCATGCTGGGTAATGTGGCTGTGAGCTGAGTTTAATGAGACAGTGTCTTGCAGAGTCTCCTGTGGATAGATTCTTTGCATACATTTAAGGCATTCAAATTAAATGATTAGTGATATATTTGTCTTTTATTTTTGACAGGATCTCACTATAGCCCTGGCTGATCTCTTTGCCTCTGTTGGGATGAAAGGCAGCCACCCCCATGCTCTGCTAAAATGATTCTTAAAGGGGGTTTGGATGTAGCTTAGTCAGTAGATGCTTGCTTAGCATACAGGAACCCCAGCACTCTAAGGGAGAGGCAGAAGGATTAGAAAGTTTGGGAACCTGTCTGAAAAAAAAAGTAAAGAAAAGAAAGCAAACCACGATCCTTTTTCTTGGAGCTGGGGACCGAACCCAGGGCCTTGCGCTTGCTAGGCAAGTGCTCTACCACTGAGCTAAATCCCCAACCCCCACAAACCACGATTCTTAAAAGCTTGCCTTAGAAACAGTAGATTCAGACAGGGTGGTACGCACCAGCACATTCCCAGCGCTGGGGCCATGGAGGCAGGAAGGCCATCCTTGGCTACACAGTCCAACACAGTTTTCTGGGAATGAGATGTCCCCAGCAGGGTAACTTAGTGGGTAAGGCTGGCTTGCAGACAAGCCTGAAAACCTAAGTTCAATTCCTGGGAACGCATCGCAGGATAGAAATGAACTGACTCCTATGAGTTGTCCTCCAACCTCTGCAGTCATGTGGTGGTATAGGTGCATGAACGCATTAAATAAGTGTAAAAAGTAAATGATAGATAGATAAGTAGATAGATAGATAGATGATAGATAGATAGATAGATGATAGATAGATAGATAGATAATATATAGATGATAGGTAGAAAGATGATAGATGGATAGATGATAGATAGATAGATAGATAATATATAGATGATAGGTAGAAAGATGATAGATGGATAGATGATAGATAGATAGATAGATAGATAGATAGATAGATAGATAGATAGAGGTAGATGATAGGTAGATAGATGATAGATAGGTAGATGATAGGTAGATAGATGATAGATAGACCTATAGATAGATAGGTAGGTAGGTAGACAGGTAGGTAGATAAATTGATGGATGGATGGATGGATGGATAGATAGATGATAGATCTATAGATAGATAGATAGATAGATGATAGGTAGAAAGATGATAGATGGATAGATGATAGATAGATAGGTAGATAGATAGATAGATGATAGGTAGATAGATGATAGATAGATAGATAGATAGATAGATAGATAGATAGATAGATAATAGATAGATAGATGATAGGTAGGTGATAGGTAGATAGATGATAGATAGACCTATAGATAGATAGGTAGGTAGGTAGACAGGTAGGTAGATGGATGGATGGATGATAGATCTATAGATAGATAGATAGATAGATAGATAGATAGATTGATTGATTGATTGATGATAGAGCCAATTGGGCTACATACTACCCACCTCAACTAAACGAACACCGTAGATGAAGAAATTGCACCACACAGTAAGCAGGATGGTACTCTCTTCAGTTGTCACCCAATGCTTTCCAGACATGGTATTTTCATGGAGGAGAGAGTATATCAGAAGCAGAGACTCATTTTCCTCTAGTGTTCAGAGGCTGTGCCCAGTCTCCTTTCTGTGAGCATCAGGCTGGTCCGGAGCTCACACTATATACCAGACTGACCCCAGCTTCAAAGTCACTGTGATTACAGGTCTGAGGCACCAAGCTCAGCTTCCCCACGGTTTTTTAAAGGCTTAATTGTGCAGGCGATAGCTCTCCACTCCCGTAGTTTACTATCAGCAGCAAATCTTTGAGTCCAGCCCACACCAAGGGGACGGGCACTTGGGTCCTCTCAGAGGCTACCATTGCCTCTCCCTGTGCAGGCACCTGTGTGTGTGTGTGTGTGTGTGTGTGTGTGTGTGTGTGTGTACACTTTGGTTTTTGTTGGAGCAGTGAACTCCTATAGATTAATACATCAAGCGCTTTCTCCTTTTGGCTATCTGGAAGGGAGAACCCCCCCCCCCTTAATGGCCCATTAATTTTCTTGACTTGTACATTGTGCAAACACTTGCTTTTGCCTCTGACGGAACATCCGATTGAAATCCACAAATTACGGGTCCCTGTAACAGTAGGCGGCGGCCTACATATGAAGACACCAGCTATAAAATGCCAGCATGCGAAGGTGTTTTGCCAACGGCTGTGAGTTTGCAGATGGGGCGCTGCCTTAAAGGCAGGTGCACCTCTGTCATCCTGGCAGCTGGGCCAGGTCTGTACTAAGGAATGTGCAGACAACCCCATCCTGCTCACCCGGAAGACAGCCCAGTCCTTAAGTGGAGGGTGAGGGTGGGGGTGGGGGTGGGACCCCCTCTGTGTGAGAGGGACAAGACAAACTGGAGTTCTGGCTAGAGGGACAGCCCCTGGGGCAGAGCACAAGTGGAGGGTGAGAGGGACCAGATCACTGTCCTGTCCTGCGCAAGAGCATACTTTATGTCAAGTGGGGCCACCTACCTCTGTCATTCACACCCCGCAAGGATGAAGGGGGAGGGACTGACGCTGGAAGCTTGCTGTGAGGTGAGGGCTAGCCTGGACTACAGAGTGAGATTCTGTTTGAAAAAAACAAAACAAGAGACTGGAGAGATGGCTCAGCAGTTAAGAGCACTGTCTGCTCTTCCAGAGGACCCAGGTTCAATTCCCAGCACCCACATGGCAGCTCACAGCTGACCGGTTCCAGCTCCAGGGGATCTGGAGCTCACAAAGACATGCATGCAGTCAAAATGCCAACGTACACAAAATAAAAATAAATAAATGAAAACAAAGCGGAATCGGGTTGAGGGTTGACGATGGTACCTCAAGCCCACGAGGCTCTGTGTTCTCACCCCGGAGAAAGTGAGTGATTGGTGCACACCTGTGATCCAGCACTTGGGAGGTTGGAAAGAAGAGACTAGAAGTTCAAAGTTATCTTCAGCTGCATAGTGAGTTTGGGCTAGCCTGAACTACACGATATCTGTTTTCAAATAAACAAGCAAGAGAACACAAGAATAAAAAGGATACTTTGAAGCCAGGCATCAGTAGTGCACTCAGGAGGCAGAGGCAGGAGGATCTCTATGAGTTCGAGGTCAGCTCTGCCTACAGAGTGAATTCCGGGACAGCCAGGGCTACTCAGAGAAACCCTGTGGCAAACAAACAAACAAACAAACAAACAAACAAACAAACAAACACAAAGTAAAGATACTTTGAGCCTTCTTAGCGAGCCCCAGCACATGCCTTGATGTTATCCCATCTTTTTGTGACTATCTTCCAAGTGGCCACTTTTGGTCCTGTGTCTGTCTGGTCCGGCGTCTGTCTTCAGCCTACTGTTACATCTGTATCACTTGTCTGTAAGTTTCTGCCCCTTGGGGAAATCCCTCTCAGCCTGGGAGGCCCCAGCAGCTCTGAGCGTGTGATATGGTCAAAGACACATGGCTGTGGGACAGGATGGCAGGCTAGGGTAAGCTTTCCAGCCCTGAGCCCTCAGTTTCCCCTTCTGTCAACTGGGAATCGTGCTGGCTACTCAGTGGGATTGTATGAAATGGATAACTCACCCAGCCCCGCATTACAGCAGGCAGTACACAGTATCCCCCTGCCCTCCATCCCTCCTCAGACCCCAAAGCAGCTTTCCTTTCTTGTGAAGATAGTATTCCTATACGGGTGTTCTTTCTGAGTATGTGCAAAGGGAGGAGCACAGAAGTCGAGGGGTTGAGGCTCAGGGCAGAGCAGAAGGGCCGGCGGACATGGCTCTGCTCCACTCTGCATGCTGGGAAGAGCAACAATGTTGCTGTCCACTGCCAGGGCGCTCTGTTGCTGGAGAAGCTGCTGCATTGATCCAGCCCTGCCCCAGTGACATCGCCAATCCATTCCTCTGTGGGGGGCTTCTTGGCCCAGCAGTTTCCTTTGTGTGTGTGTGTGTGTGTGTGTGTGTGTGTGTGTGTGTGTGTGTGTGACATGTCTATGCCTTTGTGATATGTATGCCTGTGTGGTACGTGTGTCTGTGTGATATGTGTGTGTGCATGTGTGTGTAAGTGTGACGTGTCTCTGTGTGCATGTGTCTGTATGTGGTATGTGTGTGTTTATACCTTTATGATATATGTGTCTGTGTGGTATGTGTGTCTGTGATATGCGTGTGCATATGTGTGTGTAAGTATGGCATGTCAGTGTGTGTGTGCGTGTGTGTGTATCTGTATGTGGGGTGTGTGTGTGTGTGTGTGTGTGTGTGTGTGTGTGTGTGTGTGTGTGTAATAGAAAAGGAACCTTGGATACCACCATAGACTATGCATATCTGCAATCCCAACACTGGGAGGCAGAGAAAGACGCACTGACCAGCCAGTCTTGCCAATTGGTGAGCTGTAGGTTCAGTGAGAGATCATGTCTCAAAACAGTAAGGTGGGGGGCATGAGGTGGCTCAGTGTGTAAAGGCACTTGCTGGCATGTCTAGTGATAGGAGCCTCATTCCCGGGACCCACAACACCCACAGATTGTCCTCTGACCTCTACACATGCGCGCACACACACACACACACACACACACACACACACACACACACACACCAAGTTACCAATATGATAGTATTAAGAGACAGGCCCTTTCGGGGTTAGGGATTTAGCTCAGTGGTAGAGTGCTTGCCTAGTAAGTGCAAGGCCCTGGGTTCCGTTCTCAGCTCCGGAAAAAAGAGAGAGAGAGAGAGAGAGAGAGAGAGAGAGAGAGAGAGAGAGAGAGAGAGAGAGAGAGAGAGAGAGAGACAGGCCTTTGGGAGGCAGATATGGTTAGAGGACACCAGCCTCATCTTGATTAGTGGGCTTTCTGCCACAGCAGCAGAGTGCACACCAGCCAGGTGGCCATCTGCAAACCAAGAAGCTTCACCAGGACTTGTTTGCTCTTGGGCCCACCAGCTCCCTGAACCATGAGCACCGGAGTCCTCTGTTTGAGCCCCAGACTCAAACATTTCATGACAGCAGCTGGAGCCAACTCTTCTGGATAGCTTTCTGGGCTAAGGTTTCTGCCTTCTTTGCAGCTCCTGTTAGTTGGGAGGAGAGCGCCTCTCTGACAGAAGAAAGGAGCCTGCTGTCCTTGTCCCTGGTCTTTGCAGCTCTGGCAAAGCCCCCTGGAGAGCTGGGCCTCTGAATCCAGTAGACTGCCTCCAAGTTTTCTGCATCTCAAGCTGGGGGCTCCGACGCTCCTACCTTGTCATCTGGGAGTGCTGTGGATCGAAGGGCTCCGCACATCCACAGACTGCGCTCTGGGGGTGCTGGTCCTTCTTGTGGAATTTATTTTTCTCTTGTCTGTGACCTGAACTAGGCTTATTTGCCTCTATGGCCTGTTCTAAATCAGGGGTGGAGAAGGGACAGGGTGGAGGGGTGGTATTGGCTCATTGTGTCTACAAAGTGCACGTTTTCTTTGTGTGACTGGAAAATGTCTGAGCTTTGAAAGTGAGCCTTAAGTGACCTAATTGTCTGGTCTCAGTCCTGGCTTGGCGCCCCACGTCTGGCTCTTTGTGGATTTGAATGGGGGAGGGGGCACTGCTAGGACACACCTAACTTGGGGATATTTTTGGCAAACCATAGCTTGCTTCTTGGGTCAAGTCTGTTATCTACAGAAGCTGCTGCCTGCTGCCTCGGATCTCAAAGCCTTTGTCTCTGGCTTGCCCTGAGCTGCTGAGTTACCACAGGACCACTACAGCCTCTGTCATACCCAGGCCAGGACACCTCATCCAGCCCTGTCACAGGGAAGAGAAAGGGTGCTGTTTGGACCCTGGATCCATAGAGCCCCAAGATGATAAGGGTTGGCGGTGGCAGCCATGCCAGTCTGTGATATTCCCCCCGCTGGTTTCATTAGCTCTCCATCACTGTGGCTGGTCTTCCTATGATTATAAGAGGGCTATCCCACGTACATCTCTGCAGAAGCAGGCATGGAAGGTCTGGGGGTGTGGCCCAGTTGGGCGAGCACTTGCCTAGCACCCAGGAAGCCCTGGGTTTGATCTCCAACACCACATAAAGCAGACATGGTGATGCACGCTTATACTCTCTGAATTTGGGGGGAGGCAGGAGCTCCCAGACAATTGTTTCAAGCTTGCTAAGTAGACCAGGCTAGACCTGAACTCAGAGCTCGACGGTCTTGGACTCCCAAACACTGGGATTAAAGACATGCACCAGTGTACCTGGCTCCTCAAACTGCCTTCTCCACCCTGGCGTGGCTGTGCTGCCACCGAGAGAGGCCCAAGGCTGTCACTGTCTGCAACACCACCTGCAGCTGGAGCAGACCTCGGCTCCACGCAGCAGCAATGGATTCCGGCCTGCTCCCCGCCCCTTTTTGTTAAAGATTTATTCTGGTCAGGGTGGTGGTACACTCGTTTAATCCCAGCACTCAAGAGGCAGAGGCAAGTGGATCTCTGTGAGTTCCAGGACAGCCAGGGCTACATTTGTGCCCCTGTCTCAAACAAACAACCCCCCCAAAGATTTTTGTTTAATTCGCTGGTGTGTGGGACTCTGTGTGTGTGAGTGTGTGAGTGTAAGTGTGTGAGTGTGTGTGAGTGTGTGTGTGTGTGTGTGTTTGTGCCCACAGGGCCCAGAGACATCGGATCCCTGTGAAGCCGGAGTTGCACATGGTTCTGAGCTGCTGCATGTGAGTGCCATCCAAGTCCCTGCTCCCACTTCTTGCTCACTGAGCTCCCTCCCGGCTGCTCTGACCCTCTCTAGTCCAGACTTCCAAGTTGCCATGTCTGCCCCTGTGGGGTCCCTCCCGTCTTTACATGAAACCTTCTCCTTCCTCCCTGAGAGTGACTTTCTCCCACCAATCTCCAGATGAGCCCCCGTCCCATGTGGAAGACAAGCCCTTCCAATCCAGGACCCTGCCTTTATTACTTATTTATTTATTTTTATTTATTTATATTTTTTTTAGTCAGGGTCTTATTCCGTTGCCCAGGCTGACCTAGACTTCATCATGTAGCTCAGGATGGCTCCAAACTCATGGCACTGCTACCTCAGCCTCCAGAATGTCAATCACAGGGGGAGCCCGGCCACCTGGATCTGGACCCTGTTTTGTACTGTGTTCCCTGAAAATGCTTGCTGGCCCTGAGTCAAGGGCCACCTTTCCTCTCTGTATTCTTCCACCTTTGCCTCCTCTCTCACAGCTCCCTTTTTTCTCTTCTGATTTTTTTTTCTTTCTTTTTGATTGTGGGAGGGAGGAAGATCAGGTAGAATTCCTAAGCACAGGAGGTTGGCATGGTAGTGTGGCCCTGTCCCCAAGGCCACTCCAGCTGTAGCGTGGGGGGGGGGGGCGTTTCAGCCTGGCTCCTTTACCTGCCTGACCCACCCTGAGTGCCCACAGGCCACAGCCTGGATCTATTCTTATCCAAACACGGAGCACCTGGGCCAGAGTCCCCCATTTCTGCTGCCCCACCCCTCAATACACGTGCTGACAGTGTGAAGCCAGACCTCCCCGCTTAGAGTCAGCGGGGGATCCCCGCACAAATTAGGAGGCAGGGGAACTGCTGCGCTTCTCAGCCTGACTGTAATTCCACTAATTATAGCTGAGGCCTGGAGCAGCACTTTCCCATATCCTGCTTTTAATTCAAGTTCTCCCCCAGTGCAGCCCAGTGCAGCCCAGTGCAGCCCAGCCCACCTGGGCCGCTGGCTTCAATCCTCCTGCTGCTGGGGGAGTGGCTTTCCGTGTGGGACCACTTTTAGATTGGCTATGCCCCTCCCACCGCATACAAGGAAGCTTAAACTTCCAGGACCAGAGCGAGACCACATTGGAGGCAGTCTTTATTTAAAGGGGTGATTAAATTAACCCCGGGTCGGTAGGGCAGGATCCAGAGTTGCTGTGTGCCATGAGGAGGTGGCGAGGTGGATGATGGTGGTTTCTTCAAGCCCAATGCTTAGGTTCTCTTCCTGGAACCCACACACCTCTCTGACCTCCACACGTGTGTCCCACGGCATGGGTACACTCTCCCCTCCCCACAAATTACAAAATAAAAAGAACCGTCAGTTTCGGCTGGACATGGTGGCTCACACCTTCAACCCCAGCACTCTACAGGTTAAGAAAGGAGGATTCTAAATTGGAGGCCACTGGACTATGGAGTGAGACCTTGGTCTTAAATAGAAGGGGGAGGAGGGAAGCAAAAAGGACCCAAGAAAAGATCCTAGAAAGACAAGCCAATGTCCTCAGAGAAAATGCTTCTGCCCACAGATTGACATCAAACTCCCAGCCTCGGGAATTGTGGGAAAAATTTCATTTCTGTCCTTCAAGACACCTGGTATGCAGTACAGTGACATGTCAATTCCATGAATTGTGATGGCAACACCCTTGGGAGAAAATCCTGAAGGGCACCACGGGGCCTGCATGCACACCTGCCCCAGGAAGAAGCCACTCAGGGGGTCCTGCTCCAGCACCAGCCAAAGGTCGTCAGTCCTGCACAGGAGTGTCAGTTCTGTGCTGGCCTGGCCCCGCAGTGAGTGTGGGAACACGCTGGTGTACCCCAGCTGGATCCCCATACGTGTTCTTGGCCGGTGCACATGAGCAGTGCAAGGTGGGTAGCAGGGTGTGTTCATGCGGATGTCCGTGTGTACCTGTGTGTTCAGACAACCACCTCCATCCTGTGGAGCACACACCGCGCCCACTCTGCGAGTGTGTCAGGAAATCGATTGGTGTCAGCGTGTGTCTCCTGAGTGTGTCTGGCCCCCAGTATCCGTTCTGCGGCCTGAGGAAAAGGAAGCAGAACTCATGCAGACACTCAGTCCCAGAAGGCTAGATCTGAAGGACTCGGAATGACATGGTAGCCTCCCTCCTGTACCACTCTCTGTGGGAGACCTGCTGAAGGGCACTCTGAGAATGGGATCCAAGCAAAACAGAGGTCATCTTCATTAGATCAGCGTGTGGGCAAGCATCTGGACTGGGCCTGCTGACTGTTGCCTCAGAGAAGGAGAGGGTAAAGATGATATCAGACCCTCACAGGAGATTCCAGCCATTCCTTGGAGCCATGTCTATCCAATTCTGCCCTAATTGCAGGTGGCCTTTGGGGACAGTTACTGAGAGCATCTCCACCAGGCGTGATGATGAGGAAGCCATCATCATGTTGAGTGAGACTTGCCCATTGCAAAGGCTACTCTGGGGTCCCCTATGTCCTGTAAGCAGACCCTTCCTGTGCATTGGAAGTGGGCCCAGTAAACTCATTTGTTGAGGTTTGGTCTGTTGTAATGCTAAATCTGTACCAGAAGGTCGAGGCCTACAAGTGCCTCCTCACATTGACAAGCTTCCATTGTGCAAGCCTTGCCCCTAGATTTAAAACTGTTGGTTAAATAAGATTGACTGGGGTTGGGGATTTAGCTCAGCGGTAGAGCGCTTGCCTAGGGAGCGCAAGGCCCTGGGTTTGGTCCCCAGCTCTGGAAAAAAAAAATAAGATTGACTACAGCCAGTGCCTCCTCACATTGACAAGCTTCTGTTGTGCAAGCCTTGCCCCTAGATTTAAAACTGTTGGTTAAATAAGATTGACTGGGGTTGGGGATTTAGCTCAGCGGTAGAGCGCTTGCCTAGGGAGCGCAAGGCCCTGGGTTTGGTCCCCAGCTCCGGGAAAAAAAAAATAAGATTGACTACAGCCAGTCACTGGAGGGATTTTGAGTTGCCTAGTTAGGGGTGGAGAAGAGAGAGGAGAGACCAGGAGAGAGCCACCTTGAGGGGAGATGGACCCTGGCACATGGCCAGGAGAAACAGCAAGTATCTGGGGTACACCACTGGGGAGGTAGCCAGGCCAGCAGTTAGAAAAGCAGATGGGGGGGTGGTTGGGGATTTAACTCAGTGGTAGAGCCAAGTGCAAGGCCCTGGGTTCGGTCCCCAGCTCCGAAAACAAACAAAACAAAACAAAACAAAACAAAAAACAAAAAACAAAAAACAAAACAAGAAAAAAAAAAAGAAAAGAAAAGCAGATCGGGGTTGAAAGATCCCCGAAGGGAGACCTCACTTAAGTCTCGGGAAGTCTCAGACCCCAGACACACGAGAGACCAGTCTTGATGCAATACGCAGAGGCAAGGTTTATTATGGAGGGCTCCGGACTGACACGTATCCCAAGCAGGAGACAGAGGTGTCGACCCTGAGTGGCTGGGAGAAGGGCTTTTTAAAGGAGGAAGTCACAAGCCCCAGGAGATGAGGTGTTGTCAAAAGGAAATACCAAAAATGTCACAAGGGGAAACTCTCAAAGTCACAGGATTGTTCTTAAGACTCTAGGGTTTAAACCAGGGGAAAGGTCAAGCCCTCATTCTCCTGAGAACAGATCTTGATTCCTCTCCTTTAGGGTAAAGTTTGTCAGAGTTGACGAAGCATCTGCATCTGATACACCTCTGGTTAGGCTTTGGCCCCGGTTTCCTGGAATACCATCTGCAGGATACAATGGCTGGAACATTATCTGTAGGGCACAATGGGGGCTTGAACAAACATCACAGGGGCGGAACAGAACCTGTTACTCATTTACTCACGTCCGGTGACATCCGGAGGGTCAGTGAGTCTGTACCAGTCCTCCTGCATTTTTAACCATCTGTCTTCCTGAATCAGATCCTGTTGCTGAGTTTTGAGCTAGTTTAAAACTCTATCTCTCAGGGGTGACCCCCAGTAATTACCAAAGCCAAATAAAATGACCACAGTCTGAGTCTCGTTTATTTGTGAGCTAATGGGGATACGTTTAAAATGGCTCTACTACGCTCATTTGTTCCCAGGTTGCACTTGGGTGGAATTCTGCTTTGGCAAATTCTTAGGACCTTAGAAGGAGGGGTTGCGTACATCTTCCCAGAGAGGGGATTCTCCCAGCAGTCACTGCCAAGTGTCTCATCCTTCATGCTCCAGGGCCAGGCAGGAGGTACCCCACGGATCATGCACAGCAAAGGATTGGTCCCCTCAGAAAGAAGAACATCAAATGTGCTTTGTAGAGCAGATGGAGTTGACGTCTCACCTACCGGACGGGATGGAATCTATGGCTTGGAAATAGGTCAGGTCACCTGTCCTTCCTTCCTGTCCCTTAACGGTGTGGTTGCTGGCTACCACAATTGGTGGATCCAGAGAGGGAAGAGAGGCGTTAACAACCCAGAATCTCGGGGTTGGGGATTTAGCTCAGTGGTAGAGCGCTTGCCTAGGAAGCGCAAGGCCCTGGGTTCAGTCCCCAGCTCCGAAAAAAAGAACCAAAAAAAAAAAAAAAAAAAAAAAAACAACCCAGAATCTCACTGGAGGTGATCATGTTAGCCATCTCCACACGGCAGAAGTCCAAAGGAGCGCCCCTGAAGAAAAGATGCCCCCAAGTTGGTTGGGTCCTTAGTTTAATTGTGCACAAAGCTCTGGGTTTGGTTTCCCAGTACTGATTTGAAAACAGAGGGGGCAGGTGCATGACCAAGCTAGGCTAAAAACCTCATCGGGCGGTGCACTTAATTAACGCTGTTGATTTTACCTCAATAAAAGAAAGAAATGAGGATGTCTGTCTCGAGTCCCAGCCCAGCACAGAGTACAAGGGTACAGTTTGGCTCCTCTAGCAGGACGGAAGTGTTGGCTATACCGGCCGCTGCCTGCTTGGAGCCACCTGCCTCCATTCTTCCCAGTCAGCACTTAGCTTTCTTAGCTTCCAGAGACTGTGGGGGGCTGTCAACAGTGCACACTGCCACCGTGCAAATTAAATGTGACGGCACACACCTAACCGGCAATCAACCAAAATAGCACTTGGGGGCAAACGCCAGACAATGTCTGACAAATAACTGTGTTTTCAGAAGGCGCAGCCAACAGTGAGGTCTGCTATTAACCTCTGGTGAGGCTTCCAGTGGCGTGTGCTGAGGGGGGCTGTCAGGTCCCCCGGGGAGCCAGCAGCGGGCTCACCCTTTTATTGGTTGTTTAGTGGGTGCAGGTACACCTACTGCCAGTGACTCTGCCCACAACCGAGGGAGAGGTCCTCCAACGCCAGGGTCTACAGTATGGTGTTGGTTAAGGCTCACCCAGGCTAGAGCTGTGTTCTGATCCATACACCTGAATTTGCCAAGACTGGGTCTTGATCCCAGGCTTCATTCAAAGTCTGTGCTTTTATTTTATTTCATTTTATTTTTTATCTTTATTAACTTGAGTATTTCTTATTTACATTTCAATTGTTATTCCCTTTCCCAGTTTCTGGGCAAACATCCCCCTAAACCCTCCCCCTCCCCTTCTATATGGGTGTTCCCCTCCCCATCCTCCCCCCATTATTGCCCTCTCCCCAACAATCACATTCACTGGGGGTTCAGTCTTAGCAGGACCAAGGGCTTCCCCTTCCACTGGTGCCCTTACTAGGCTATTCATTGCTACCTATGAGGTCAGAGTCCAGGGTCAGTCCATGTATAGTCTTTGGGTAGTGACTTAGTCCCTGGAAGCTCTGGTTGGTTGGCATTGTTGTTCATATGGGGTCTCGAGCCCCTTCAAGCTCTTCCAGTCCTTTCTCTGATTCCTTCAACGGGGGTCCTGTTCTCAGTTCTGTGGTTTGCTGCTGGCATTCGCCTATGTATTTGCTATATTCTGGCTGAGAATTCAGGAGAGATCTACATTCCTGTCAGCCTGCACTTCTTTGCTTCATCCATCTTATCTAGTTTGGTGGATGTATATGTATGGGCCACATGTGGGGCAGGCTCTATTTTTTTTTTTTTTTTGGTTCTTTTTTTCAGAGCTGGGGACCGAACCCAGGGCCTTGCGCTTCCTAGGTAAGCGCTCTACCACTGAGCTAAATCCCCAGCCCCTATTTTTTTTTTTAAGATTTATTTTCATTTATATGAGTACACTGTAGCCAACTTCAGGCACACACCAGAAGAGGGCATCGGATCCCATTACAGGTGGTTGTGAGCCACCATGTGGTTGCTGGGAATTGAACTCAGGACCTCTGGAAGAGCAGACAGTGCTCTTAACCACTGAGCCATCTCTCCAGCCCAAGTCTGTGCTTTCTGTGCTGAGTTCTGGGCTGGGCTGTACTGGGCAGGCCCAGGATGATGGCCTGAAGGCTCACGTACGGCACCTGTGTACGAACGCACACTGTAATTCCTTGAGGGGGCGGTATTTAGAGGCGGAGGATGAGCTGCCATCTTGATTTTTGGTTTCAGCCTCCACAGTGGTGAAAGGTGCGTTCCTATTATTGAGCCCTCCAGGTCTCTGCGGCCCCTCAGAGCAGCTGCAGCTGGCCTACATCCCGACCTTTCTCTCAGCCTCTTCAGTGTGCTTCCCAGTCTCATGTGGAGTCGTCAGCCAGGTCCAGAGCCTGTTGGATGAGAGCAAGTCTGAGCCGTCTGGAGCCTGAGCCAGAAGCAGCCTGGAGACAGAAGCTTGGACAGGGTATAAAAGAGCTTAGGGAGCTTCGGGGCTAGCCTCCATGTGTCTGGGTGGCTCCTACCTGCACAGATTTAACTATTCCTTCAGGATAACAGCTCCCAAGATGTAGTTGGGAAATTACAGCATCTAAAGCTGCTGAGGGATGCCTGTGATGGAGCGGCCACATTGTGAGTCAAGGTGCTACCTGGGCGGCCTAAACGAAGGACTCCACACTGTGTTGTTGGCACGATATGCAAAACCCCTCCTGCTCTGTGAACAGGCACTGGGGTTCCATTAGAAAGTAGGAGAGGTTATCTGTCCAGAGCCCACCTGTTCCCCCAGGAAGCAGGAGGAAGGAGAGGGCTGTTTGGAGATGGGGACTGACCATCAGTGGGGGTTGCAAAGAAGGAAGTCTGGGGAGGGGGTACCCTGGAGTTCTGTAAGCCAGGTCTGGGAGATGTGTCCCATTGATGTCCTTTTTCTTTAGGTCCCAAAAGCCCTGTCCTCAGTGTCATCTCACAAGGTTGTCACTTTCCCTGCTATTCCTGAACAAGACCCAATTCATTATCAGCCTAAAAATTGATTTAGGGGGGAAAAAAACCCAACCCAACCCCGAGCAGAGTGTCAGCTGAGGGAAGAGACTGCAGATGATGGATGGATGCATTAGTGTGCTTCAGCTCTGTACTCATCCAATTAAACCTGCAGCCGAGGGACACTTACTTAATTAAGGGACTTTTTCATCAGCCAGAGATGAGAGGATGGGGAGAAAGCGTTCCTGCCCCACCTCCGGGGAGAAGGTGCTGAGTGCTCAGGACCCCAGGGGCTCAGGAGAGTGATGTCAGGGCAGGAATGAGGGGCCCTGGGGTGGGGCAGGTAAACTGTCAGTGGGAGATGCAGATTTCATTCAGTTTTAGTGGCCCAAGGATCCCTCTTCATACATCTGCAGATACAAACTCAGAGAAGTCAGGGGGTGTCCGGGAGCCTGGGCTTGGGGAGGGAATGTGACTTTCTTTCTCACTGTGGACAAGTTACTGCACTGAAGCGGGTGGAGGTGAGAGCTCACACTGAGGCCCTGGCTCCTATCCCCATAAATTAGGCACGGGGTGCACACCTCTGGTCCCAGCCCTTGGAGGTTGGAGGCAGGAAGAGCCAGGGCCTTCGCTACTTACTGTGTAGGAGGACGGCTGAGCCACAGGGCTCTATGACACCCAGTCTCTCAGAGCAAACAAAACAGAGAGGGCACTTACCCTCCGAGCCCATCGCTTTTATGCATTTGTGTCTTTAACGCACTTCTGGTTATGCACACATCCATCCCTGTCTAGTTTGCAGTGTTCCCAAGTAAAAGACCCCATGCTCTTCCGTCAGTCATCACTCTCAGCCCTGTCATCAGCCTCTGGCTGTCATCACCACACCTTTTTGGCTCTGGGCATGTGCCTGCTCTGGACAGATCCACCCCACTACCACACACACAGACGACACACACACACACACACACACACACACACACACACACACTCACCACCCTTGCACATACTCACCACCCTTGCTCACAAAGACATACACTCACCATCGTTGCACACACACCAGTGCACACATACACACACTCATCACCCTTGCACACTGTGATGGTTTGTATATGCTTGGCCCAGGGAGTGGCACTATCAGAAGGTATGGCCTTGTTGGAGTATGTGTGCCCCACACCATGCTCGCCCCAAGCATTCTATAGCCTAGCACGGCTTCCTGTTACAGACTCTGCTCATATTCCCAACAACCTAGTAAAGACAGAGCTCAACAGTAACCCAGCAATCAGAATTATGTGAAAAACGCTCAATGTATAATACATCTACAAATTAACTTACAACCAATTGATAAGGATGTAAACCACCCACCTAGATAAAAAGATACAGTTTGCTTATCTAGACACACAAAATCCTGTACACATCCGTCCCTTAAGAACATTCATAACAACCTGTATCTATGTAAGGATGCATGGCGAGGATTGTTTACGTCTGCTTCTGTGTTGCTTCTCCCACTGCTCTCTCCTCACTCCGGTCTCCTCTCCTCTCTAAAGCTTTTCTCCCGCCCATCCTTCCTTCTCGTCCAATGACAGGCTTCATTCTATCTTGTACCTGCCTTTACCTGCATAATGACATCATCCTACAGGCATATGAGCCAACACTTGGAGCATGGTGCCCAGCAGTGCTTGCTCTCTGAGGGACACCCTGTAGGTTTCCTGTGGCTTTTGTGATGAAGACAAAGAAATATGAAGCAAGGGCAGTCCCCAGGTCTCCAGGGGCTTCAGCAAGGAGTACCCCCAGGACCATTTGTCCCCTGTCCCATTACCCAGAGTTCAAAGGTCACCTGTACTTCTGGGCATTGGGTGTCTCCCTCCACCTGTGAAGCCCACAATGGCTGATTGAGGCTTCCTCTGCTGCCTCCCCTGCCTCACATTCTTCTGCTGCCTCCTTCTATATGAGGACATTTGAGACTCCATCAGACCCCTCTATAGAGAGAATATAAACATTGCCTGTCAATAAAAAGCCGATGGCCAATGAGCCAAGACAGGAAATAGGAGGTGGGACACCAGCAGGAAGAGAGGGGATTCTGGGAAGCAGTGAGAGATAAGAGATGTGGGGAGAGCCGCAAGGGCCAAGAGAGGAGACAGACTGGATGGACAGACATAAGCCAGCAGGTAGATGAACTTGGGCAGATGCTGAGGGAGATGCTGAGGGAGACAGGAAGGAAAAAGTGGGCGGGGACTGAAGGAGAGGTAACTAGCTGGTGGTAGACATAGAATCGTTTAAATGGGTTAAGAAAGTTACAAGTTTGTCAGGGGATGAGCCAGGCATTTAATAATAAATAATCAGTCTCAGTCACTCCAGGAGCTGGGGCTGGAAAGAAAAAAAAATGGATTTAAAAATTGTTTTACAGATGGCGCCCAATGTGGAGCATAGAATTCAAGTGTAGTAAAGTCCTGGGTGAGAGGCAGCAGAGTTGGTTATATTGTCAGGCAAGCGCTTAGTCCGAAATCCAAACCTGAATGGAGCAAACAAGCCCTTCTAAGTTTCGGAGTGGCTCCTAGTTCTGTACCTTTAAACGGCTGCTTAGCCGTTGGGGCCAGGTACTGGGCTGTAGAGACTGAATGGGGAAAACCCTAGAACAATTCACTCCTGCGACCAGGTGCAGCTGCTGCAGAGGTAGAGAAAACAAAACAAAACAAATAAACAACAAAGAGAAAAACCAGCAGCACTTTTAAAAAAGAGCCTGCGGGATTGGAAAAACGGGCATTTTTAAGAAGCCCCGGGTGAGTGAAAGAGAACCTGCTGGGACCCTATAAAAAAGCACTTCCTGTTTCCTAATCAGATAGAAGGCTAAGAGAGAGCAAGGGAGGCCTGAGCTGAGGGGGCTCGTGCTGGCTGATGTGATAAACTCATCGGCAGCCTGAGGCTCAGCCTGGTGGATTCATGACAACTTCCCTGAGGCGGGAGGAGCCAGAACTGGAAAGAAAGGACTCCCGGTGATATATGGAAGGTGGAAGGATCTCTCCTGGTGAATGAAGAGAGACAGGAGCAGGCGTGTGACAGCTCAAGGTCTGAGTTAACCAGAGAAGAGTGACTGAGAGAAGGCAAGAAAAACTCCAAAGCAGTGATAAGAAATGTTCAAAGTTAGTTTAAATGTTAAAGGAGGAGGGGGACTGGATATAGGAAAATTGTAGGCAGGTGAAAAGAATTTAAAATTCATAAGACTAAAGGTAATAAGACAAATAAGATGTTTATTATGCTGGTATTTATTACCTTAATCTTAATAACCATAATAGTTTTTTTTTTAAAGATTTATTTATTTTATGTATGTGAGTACACTGTAGCTGTCTTCAGACACACCAGAAGAGGGCATCAGATCCCATTACAGATGGCTGTGAGCCACCATGTGGTTGCTGGGAATTGAACTCAGGACCTCTGGAAGAGCAGTCAGTGCTCTTAGCCACTGAGCCATCTCTCCAGCCCCATAATAGTTTTTTAATACCTTCTTAAAGAGTGTTATAGAGCTACAAGAAAAGAAAAAAAATATATAAAAAAAACAGATACAGGCCATAAAAGAAAAATTAGATAACATTATAGATAAAAGAAATGAAAAAACCACTGAGATAGAGACAGAGGAAATAAGGTTAAAGCCTACGATACTACCATATAATGAAAATCAGAAAAGCCAAGGGTCATTAGAAAACCCACCTCAGCTTATCCTGTTAGAGTATGGCAAGTGCCAACAGAAAGGGGCCACCTCAGGAAGAATGCAGATGGCATCCCATAGGAAGGCTAGGTTTAAAATAGTATAAGAATGCAGCTTTAATAGGAAAAATATTCCCTAAAGACTTTTTAAAAAGCCAAACTGTCAAATATTTTGATTGCTGCAAGCAAGGTCATTTAAAAGGGATTATAGGCAAGGCATTCCTAGAAACAATGTTTTCTCTACAGATGATACAAAAAGACAGCTCCACCCTTCTGGGATACTCAGAAGGGTGGTAGAGGCTGACACTGGACTAATGAATGTAGATCAACAAGGGACAAACAAGGTAACGTCTAATTCAAGTCATTTTCAGTCAATAGTGGGGGTGGGCGGGATCATCTACAGAACAATTAACCAACATTGCTCTGGGTATAAACTTCAAGAACTTGGATATCAAAACCAGAGCAGCTTCAGTAGATAAAACAGAAAACTCAAGAGAGACTAAAGGCTTAATAGACACAGGAGCAGGTATAAGAAAAAGATCTGTGTGGGATGGAGAGATGGCTCAATGGTTAGGAGCACTGGCTGCTCTTCCAGAGGTCCTGAGTTCAATTCCCAGCGACCACATGGTGGCTCGAAACCATCTGTAATGGGGTCTAGTGCCCTCTTCTGGCCTGCAGGTGTATATGCAAGTAGAGCACTCACATAAAAATAGATATATCTTACTTTAAAAAAAATAAATTTTAAGGGGTTGGAGATTTAGCTCAGCGGTAGAGCGCTTGCCTAGCAAGCGCGAGGCCCTGGGTTCGGTCCCCAGCTCTGAAAAAAAAAAAGAAAGAAAAAAAGAAATTTTAAAAAAGAGAGAGATGCTTAATAAATAAAAAGAGATAAAATACTTCCCAGAGACAGATAAAAAATGTTGCATCGGGGGAGAGGATATGTTTTTGTTTCCACAGGAAAAGATAACTATGAGTTCCATTCAAATTAGTAAAAATCAGATTTGACAGGGGAGACCCCCTGAAGATCTTAGCTGCAGAAAGGAAGAAAGACTTCAAGAAGGAAAAAAAGGGCAAAGTACGCACTGATCCCCCTACGTGAGAACAGCTTTGAGACAAAAACGTCTCCAGTCCAGAACATCAGCTAAGCATAGCCAATAAGTCTTGTTGGCTACAAAATCCTCAGGACTTATCAGGCTACCATGGCATAGATAAATGTAGACACGTGTATTACCTGTAAAAGCTTATACATCCACAGTGGGGGAGGGTTAACCAAAAAGACAGCCCTGACCAGATGCACCCCTGAGGATGCTGAGATGCTGAGACACATTGTTTCAGCTCCCTGCCTGATACTGCTACCTCTGATGCCTCTACCTCAGACTGCCTCATTGCGGTTCCATTAAAACCTTCCAGGGCAGCTTCAGAGAAAGCTGCTGACTCCGGATGACCTCGATTTACCCAGTCTTACAGAAGGATCCAGGCAGGACTTCATTTAAGCCTGAACTTTCTCAGCAGGCAGAGATTGGACCATAACTGCTACAGCTAGCTTGCTTTCTTTCTTTCTTTCCTTCTTTCTTTCTTTCTTTCTTTCTTTCTTTTTTTTTTCCATCTTTATTAACTTGAGTATTTCTTATTTACATTTCGATTGTTATTCCCCTTCCTGGTTTCCAGGCCAACATCCCCCTAAACCCTCCCCCTCCCCTTCTATATGGGTGTTCCCCTCCCCATCCTCCCCCCATTACCGTTCTACCCCCAACAATCACATTCACTGGGGGTTCAGTCTTAGCAGGACCAAGGGCTTCCCCTTCCACTGGTGCTCTTACTAGGCTATTCATCGGTACCTATGAGGTTGGAGCCCAGGGTCTTTGGGTAATGGCTTAGTCCCTGGAAGCTCTGATTGGTTGGCATTGTTGTTCATATGGGGTCTCGAGCCCCTTTATAGCTAGCTTTCTTAAGACATGACCACTTTCCAATTTCCTGGGCTCCCAGAAAAGAGAAAACTCCGCCCCATTCCCAGGAGGTGGGGGGGATGGGGATTGGTCACTCTATGGAGGATGGGCGTTTGTCCTCATTTAAGGGGTGATAGCAAGGGACTGGAGAGATGGCTCAGTGGTTAAGAGTATTGACTGCTCTTCCAGAGGTCCTGAGTTCAATTCCCAGTAACCACATGGTGGCTCACAACCATCTGCAATGGGATTTAATGCCCTCTTCTGGTGTGTCTGAAGACAGCTACAGTGTACTTATAGCATAAAAGAATAAATGAATTTTAAAAGGGGGGGTAATAACAAATTATAATGGTCTTGGATCAGGGAGAAAACAAAATAACAGAGATTAGATTCAGGGAGTTCTCACTTTTTCTTTCCTCTGTCCTTTCTCTACTATCTAACGTTCAGAGAAAGAGGGGAGAAGAGATGAACAGAAAAAGGGGGGATATAGGAATAATATAGAAACAATTTCAAAAGGGCATATTATTGAATCTACTCTTAGACCAAAGAGTATTAACAAGCCAAAAATCGTACATTGCTATAGTTCTTTGTATATTGATACAAAATTATGGTTACATTCTAGCAATTCTTTAAACACACACACACACACACAAATACACACACACACACACACACGTGTTAAATTCCAGTCCATTTGAAATATATTACAAACTGCTTAGGATAAGTAAGAAATTCCAGTTAGTAGTCAATCAATCAAACTTGGTCATGTTAGATACTAGTCTAGGTTTTTACAGAAATATTTTCTTCAAAATAGAACAGATAGTAGATAGCTAAAACCAAACCAATCAGATATACTATAGATAGATGAAAGATAGATAGATGATAGATAGATAGATAGATGATAGATAGATAGATAGATAGATAGATAGATAGATAGATATTCTTTAAAATCCTCAGAGATCTGCAGAATATGACACTTAAAGTGTTTTATTAATAAGAGATCTTTGTGACAAGGAGACAGGTCTGCTCCTGGCAGCATCCTCTTCGGTTTCAGTGAAGATGACAATTCCCAATAACCTCCATGTGACGTTTGCTTCATATGTGACAAGTGAGTCAAAAATGCCCTCGCCTCGGCTGCAGGCAGAATAATGTCCAAACTGGACAGACAGACTGCAGGGAAGCTGACCGTCAAGCTTTGCAACAGCAAGGTAAGCAAATCCTTCGTAATTACTGCTTCACAAAAGAGACTTGTCACATACAGAGCCAGAAGGCAAAGATGGATGCCCCAACGTTATAGGGACAATTTGTGGGTGACTCTCTAGGCAGCCAGAAACCTCTGTCGTGTCTATGGTTTTGGAAGCTGCTGCTTTGCACCTCTTCCATACTCAGGTAATATTTATTCCTTCTCGGGTGTCCGATGGGGTTGAAGACCAGATAGTCTCACAACTAAGCTTGAGCTGTTAGGATTTAGAAAAATGGTTTTTAAAAATCACTTATTGGGCTGGAGAGATGGCTCAGCCGTTAAAGGCTAGGCTCACAACCAAAAATATAAAAATCACTTATTTATTTTATGCATATAACTACACTGTCACTGTCTTCAGACACACCAGAAGAGGGCATCAGATCCCATTACAGATGGTTGTGAGCCACCATGTGGTTGCTGGGAATTGAACTCAGGACCTCTGGAAGAGCAGTCAGTGTTCTTAACCGCTGAGCCATCTCTCCAGCCCCTAGAAAAATGTTTTAAGTTCTATATGCGTTATGATAGAAAATGATTTAAATACTCGCAGGACAGATAGTAGAGCACGTTCTCCAAAGTCGTCAAATACGAAGTGACTGGGCATTGTGAATGGAATTCTTACCGGATTTTTTTTTTCTTTTTTCTTTTTTTCGGAGCTGGGGACCGAACCCAGGGCTAGCTAGGCAAGCGCTCTACCACTGAGCTAGATCCCCAACCCCTGGATTTTTTTAATAATTGTTAATATTGTATATAAATTATTGATGTAAGAAAAAGACCCCTTTTCTTATGAACATCGCCTGTCAATAAAAAGACTGATGGCCAATGAGCCGAGGCAGGAAATAGGAGGTGGGACACCGGCAGGAAGAGAGGGGATTCTGGGAAGCAGTGAGAGATAAGAGAGAGATGTGGGGAAAGCCGAAAGGGCCAAGAGAGGAGACAGACTGGATGGACATACATAAGCCAGAAGGTAGATGAACTTGGGCAGATGCTGAGGGAGACAGGAAGGAAGAAGTGGGCGGGGACTGAGGGAGAGGTAACTAGCCGGTGGTAGACATAGAACCCTTTAAATGGGTTAAGTAAGTCACAAGCTCACCAGGGGATGAACCAAAGCTTATGGTCTAGGCATTTAATAATAAATAATTAGTCTCAGAGTCATCATTCTGGGAGTAGAGACTAGAAAGAAAATTATTTTAACACCCCTCCAATAGCTCATGGCATATATATATTATATGTATGCATGTATATATACATATATATATGTGTGTGTGTGTATATATGATGGTTTTCATAGCACTGACAGCATAAGCCCACCTGGGCTTTCAGAGGTCCTCCTGCCTCTGCCACCCAATGCTGGGAAATACTGCAAATGCCCTATTTTATTTTATTATTATTTTTTTAACTGATTAATTTTTATTCTTGGAGATAGGACAAGGTTGACACTGAACCCCCGATCCTCTTGTCTTCACCTTGGTATCTTACATTTCTATCTGTGTGTGTGACAGGCAGGCACACGCACTGAATGCACGTGCGTGTGTCCCAGTGGGCGTGTGGAAGTCAGAAGATAGCTTCCTTGAGTCAGGTCTCTGTTCCCACCTTGTGGGGTTTGGGAATCAGGTCGTCAGGTTCAACGGCAAGCACCTTCATCTGATGAGCTATCTGGCCAGCACACCCTGTATTGACATAAAAGAATTGCGTGTATGAGTGTTTTTTTCGCGTGTATGTCTGTGCACCACTTGGGTGCTGGTGCCTACGGAGGCTGTCGGATCCCTTGGAACTGCGGTTACAGGTGATTGTGAGTTGCCATGTAGGGTGCTGGCAGGGAAGTGAACCTGGATTCTCGGGGAGAACAATGTTCTTAACTACCAAGTCATCTCTCCAGCCTCAACACCTCTGTGTTTTAAGCAGGTTGAAATCCCACAGGCAACCTTGGTCTGATCCTGTCATGTGTGAACACCCGTTCCTCCCACCATTGGCATGCACTGACATGTACTGGCCTCTGAGGGCCCTGGGGCACTACTCAGAAGCCAAAGAACTATCTGTTTCAAAAGTCGCCATGCCAATGAATGTGTAAATACCACCCCAAAAACTCTAAGGCTGGCAACACATGGTCCCTTGGTCGTTTCCTGGCATGCAGTAGGTAGGAAATAAATGAATCTCAGACTGAAGTAAATGCTTGCTTGTGTTTGCAGGGTCCAGTTGGGGTTCACCCGGGAAGGGGAAGGGCTGGTTGGCCCCCTGGCACTCTCCCTCTCCCCCTCCCCCTTCCCTCATACTCTCTCTCTCCCTCTCACCTCATGTTCTCTCTTCCTCCCACTCTCCCTTGTCCCTCTCCCTGTCCCTCCCTTTCCCTCTCTCCCTCCCCTCAAACTCTCCCTCTCTTTCTTTCTCTTCCTCTCCCCTTCTTCCTTCTCCCTCTCCCTTCCCCTCAAACCCTCTCTGCCTCCCCCCATTCAGGGACGGATTCATGTAAGCGCAAGTGCAAGTGCGCGCACACACACACACACACACACACACACACACACACACACACACACACACACACACGGATCTGCCACCTTCCCAGCAGAATTGCCAAGGTACAGTAGCTCTGTTCTCAGCTCCCACAAGCTGTGCAGCAGAATGGCTCTCTGGCATAAATAAAAATAAACCCCAGACGCTGTTTTTCAGTTGGAGGATTAGCTTAAATGTTGTGAAACAGAAAGCATGAAATATGCATTGGAGAAGCGGCCCTCCCTGATTGGTGGCCTCCCGACTGGCTCTAGGCGCACGGTGTGGGGCTGGTTTTCCCGCCCGCACCGTTGATGATTTGTGTGCAGTGTCGGTAAATGCTGTTATGACATTATTAATGTTCCGCACTCCAGCAAAGGACAATGGCCTATTGCCTCGTAATGTGCTGTCTGCTGCTACGTCGTGAGCACACGAAATGGGGGATTTCAAAGTCTGTAAACTGTTTGCTTCTTCCTGCCCAGGTCTGTGAGCTGCGCTGCAGAAGCTTCTTGAAGCTTTGGGAAGGCAGAAGAGGAGTCAAGGCTCTGAGGGCCAGATAGGCCCTGAAGGAACCCTGGTGGGGGTGCACGGGGAGGGGGGCAGTGAGGGATGGACGGACAGGAAGTTCCATGGAACAGTTCACCCTTCGACTTCCAAATTAAACCCAGTACTTGAATTCCTTCCTAGGTAGGATAGGGGGCGTGTGTGTGTGTGTGTGTGTGTGTCTGTGGCTGTGTGTGTGTCTGTGTGTCTCCGTATGTGTCTGTCTGTGCTTGTGTCTGTGTTTTTGGGCTTGAGAAGAGAAAGAGAAGGGCTTGGCCCCAGGAAGCTGGCCTCGCTGAATGGGTGGGGCCACAGATCCTATTCTGCCTCTGGATGGTGACTTCCACAGAGATGCTGTAAGGCAGGCCATCAAGTGGATTTTACTGGCCTTACACAATGTTCTAAAAATACTGAGCCTACATTTTTAAATTATGCAACTTCACAGGAATTCAGCTTCGTTTGAAGTAAGTAGCTGGGCCCATGGACCCACAAAGTAGTGATTATCTATGTAGTCCTTAGGGGACACAAGTCCTCGGTCATCTCTAACCACTCTGTCCTGTTCCTTGAGGTCCCTGTGAAGGGCTATGAGGGTCCCCTCAAGTGCCATGTGCTCACGGGACATCTCAAATCACAACCTGATTTAGAAATAGAGTCTCTGCAGAGGTCCTTAGACAGGACGACATCATCCCAGATCAGAGCGTGCTCTGTACGTTAGGATAGGTGTGCTTCTGCAGAGGGAACATGGAAAGACATACAGGCTGCACGAAGACAGAAGAGAATGGCGTGATCAAGCCACAAACCCAGAGACAGCACAGAACTGCAGCTGACACGAGTGGCTGGGTAAGGGCTGGGACAGTGCCTCCACCAGCGCCACCAGAAGGATTCAGCCCCTCTGATATCGTGCGTTCAGAGTTCAGGCTTCCAGAATCCAGAGAGTACATGGCTACAGATTCAAGCTATTCTTCTCATGCTGATGTGCTATGGTAACCTAGGCAACAACTTCAGTGGCTTTTCTGGTAGGTTTTACCCACTGGTCCAAGACCCTGAATAGGGGAATAGGGGTATCTCCCTTACTTTTTTTAAAAGAATATATATATATATATATATATATATATATATATATATATATATTCACTGTCTTCAGACACACCAGAAGAGGACATCAGATCCCATGACAGATGGTTGTGAGCCACCATGTGGGTGCTGGGAATTGAACTCAGGACCTCTGGAAGAGCAGTCAGCGTTCTTAACCACTGAGCCATCTCTCCAGGCCCCTGCCTTACTTTTTAATCTTTTCTAGAGAGGCCTCTTACACTTTAGTCGGGCCTGCTGCTGAGTCTGGGTTTCTCCTGGCGCCTGTAGTCCGGGATGCCAGGGAGAGGGGCTGCAGCAAGGCTGTTCTCCCACAAAAGAAGGAAGTAACTGAGAGGAAGACAGCTCAAAACCCTCTCCAGCTGACACATCCTTTGAGGTGCCCTCCAGCAGGACTGCTTCAGTTCCTACTGCGTGCTCCAAGATGGTTTACATAGGGACCTTTCCCATTAACATTTAAAAATGAAAGGAAGAGGGAGCTGGAGAGGTGGCTCAGTGGTTCAGAGCACTGACTGCTCTTCCACAGGTCCTGAGTTCAAATCCCAGTAACCACATGGTGTCTCACAACCATCTGTAACGGGATCTGATGCCCTCTTCTGGTGAGTCTGAAGACAGCAACAGTGTACTTATATACAATAAATAAATAAATCTTTTTAAAAAGGGGGTTGGGGATTTAGCTCAGTGGTAGAACACCTGCCTAGCAAGCACAAGGCCCTGGGTTTGGTCCCCAGCTCCGGAAAAAAAATGAAAGGAGGAAAGAAAGCTGGTGCGCACCTTTAATCCTAGTACTTGGGAGGCAGAAGCAGGCAGCCCTCTGTGTGTTGGAGGGGAGCCTGGCCTACCTGGTGAGTTTCAGGCTAGCCAGGGCTATATAGAGAGACCTTGTCTCAAAAAATAATTATGAGGGGTGTGGTAGTTTAGGGCTGAAATTCTGGGACTTGGGGAGGTAGAGGAAGGAGGATCAGGAACTTAGGGTCAGCCCCAATATAAAGTTTCAGGCCCTCCTGGGGCAGGGTGGCTTGAATGAGAATGGCCTCCATTGGGGTTGGAGATTTAGCTCAGTGGTAGAGCGCCTGCCTAGCAAGTGCAAGGCCCTGGGTTTGGTCCCCAGCTCCGGAAAAAAAAAAAGAAAAAAAAAAAAAGAAAAGAAAAGAAAAGAAAGAGAATGGCCTCCACAGGCTCATGGGTTTGCAGGCTTAAGTCCTTAGGTGGTGAACTGTTTGGGAAGGATTAGGAGGTGTGGCCTTGTTGGAAGTGTATCACTCACCAGGGAGTGGGCTTTAAAGTTTCAAAAGTCATGGGCAGATCTAGTGTTCTCCTCTTTCTGACTGCTGTCTGTAGCTCAGGATATAAAGCTCTCAGCTACTTCTCCAGCACCATGCCTGCCTGGGTGTCGCCATGCTCCTATCATGATGATAAGGGACTAACCCTTAAAAGTATGAGCAAGCCCCAAGACACTGGGCTATACCTGGCCTCAACTCAAGACAAAGCACAGATGCCCCCAGTGTGACATCAGGGACCTCACTAGAATAAGGCTTCATTCTTGCTAAGTTCCTCAGCTGAATCTGCTGTGGCCCAGGGGTGAAAACTCCCCAGGTCCATTCTGCAAGGCTTTGGGTTTTGGGGGTTCTGAGACAGGGACTCAAGTGCAATGGTTTGCCTGGGAGCTGACCCCAAGAATACTGGCTGAAGAAGAACGACACAGGACAGAGTAGGTGGTTATTCTCAGGCACGTGGCACCACGGAGCCATGGCCAACTCCGGGTGCTGTCTTACCCGGAGTGTGCTAAGTGGGACATGGGCAGGGTATCTACTGCTTCAGGGTGTTGCTGGGCGGCACCTCAGTCTGCTCCCCGAATGAGGGCTCCAGAGCCGTCAGACAGAGCTGAAGGGATGTCTCAGTAACGGTCGTTTTAGTGTGGAGAGGTGGGCACCAGCAGTGCCAGCAACAGCAGACAGCAACAATGGCAGGCAGCCACATAGCAACCTTGTGAAGCCAGTGTTATAAATAGCCTGAGTCACAGTGGGGAGAACTGAGGCACAGAGCTCTTGTGTTCAAGTCTGCATGACACGCGACTCGTCATTTCTCCTAATGTGTCCAGCAAGGGGGCCGTGTGCACTGAACTGTACTGTAGAGACAAGGTTGGCAAAAGGGAGCACACGGCTAGGTAGCCGGTCTTATCAAGTCACCCTCTCTCTTCCTCAGCGTCTCCATTGGCTGTGAGTCCAATGCTCAATGCAAAGGCGGGCAACCCCATAGGGCCAGGTCCAAACGGAGCAAGACCCAGAGGAAGAGACCGGTGGGAAGCTACCTCCTTCTGAAACAGAGTCTCATGTAGCCCAGGCTGGACTCAAATTCACTGTGTAGCCAAGGCTAGACTTGAGTTCCTGATCCTTCTACCTCTACCTCCCAAGTGCCAGGATGCTGGATAAACACCATCACACCATCGCACCTAGCTGGGAGTGTCCTTGTTCATCTCTTTCATCCAAGTTTCCGGTTGAAGGAAGGCCACCTCCCCAGATGGCACGGCAGTCATACCTAGTAGGGTGATCCCACTCAGGGATGTCAGCTAGGTGTAAACAAAACCCCTTGAACTTGGGGAAATGGAAGATGCTTGGCCAGAAGAGACTTTTTTTTTTTGTCATATGTGCATGTGTGTGGGCACATGTACGCCATGATGCAAGTGTGAAAGCTAGAGGCTGTGAGGGACTGGGTTCTTTTCTCCCTTGTAGGGAGATCATCCTGAGGTCATCAGTCTGTGGCAGATGCCTCTCCGTGCTGAGCTATCTCCCTGGACCACATTCAAAGTTCTTGACTTCGAAAAGCTAGCACAGCCGTCATGGCCTTAAGGCGCTCAGACTTGACCCATGCTACCCAAGACCAGACAGGCATGACTCTTGCCAGAAAGTGCCCCAAACCTTCCGTACTGAGTATAAAGATGGTGGGGCTCAGGGGGGCCCTCCCCGGGGGGGGGCTCTCCACAGCTCAGAAGAAAGCTCTTTCTTTGCTCGGGTTAGATTTTTTTGTTGCTATTGTTGACCCAAGCAAGAGTTACCAGTTTAGAAAATGCATCTATCAGATCAGCCTACAGCCAAGCCCTTGGGGATTTTCTTGATTAATAATGCAGGAGCTCCCAACCCTCTGTGATGGTGCTGCTCTGGGCAGGTGCTTCTGGGTGGGCGGTGTAGAAAGCAGAGAGAGGAGCCTCGGAGAGCCAGTCAGTAAGCAGCACTCCCCCGCTGCCTCCTCAGCTCTGCCTCCAGGTTCCTGCTTTGAGTTCCTGCCCTGACTTCCCTTCATGACTGACTGCAATGTGAAAAGTGTTAGCCAAGCAAAGCCTTCCCCCCAAGTTGCTTTTGGTCAGGGTGTTTATCTCAGCAATAGACAGAAACCTAATTAGGACACCTGTATTCTCTTCCTTCTTAACATGGTCCCATCCAACCACCCTGGCATCCCCAGACCCTTCGCAGCCGGCACCCCCTCCTTTGAGCTTTTCCTTACCAGCAGCGTCTGCTTTGTCAGCGTCTCCACCCGCGTTCACCTGTCCTGAGGTCTGTTATCTATTTGCCTTCCTCCCCGCCAGTGAGAAAACGGGCGATAAATCGGTGTTGTCAATTGATGGGTTCCCTCCGCTAGGTAGCACATTTGCATTGATCAAGGGCAGGCTGACCGTGCCCAGCTTAAGAGTGATGGATAGCGGAGGGAAATTTGAGCACTCCAGCGGGCTGGCTAAGGAAATGTTTGAGGGCGATGGGATGGATCTCTGCTGGGCCTCTAAATCACGCCTCATGTCTGGGTGCCTCCAGCTGCCACAAGCCTGGGTGATAATTTCATTCCTGGCTGTCAAGACCGAAACCACATCAACTCTAAGTGAGGAAGTGACAGGACAGTCACTTTTTGGTCACTAGTTGAATACTAGAAAGTCCGTTAGAACATAGTGATTGAGAGGATCCGAGGCTAGACCTCAGGCATACAGCTGACGGTTCCCTGACATGAATGCCACAGCCCCAGTTTATTATAGACAAGTGAGAAGTGGGAGGACTTGGGGAGTTTCTCAGGGTGGATGGGTGTTGCCGAGAGAATCAGCGGGTGAGAAACCATAGGTACAAAAGCTCTTGGGGGTGGGGGATGGCTCGTGGCCCGCAGGACAAGGGTCCCCTCTCCGCGCCCATCTTTCCCTGCACTTTGCAGTTACCGGAGCGGTCTTGGCTCTCCGGGATGCTGGATGCCCTCGGAAGTTACATGGTTCAGGGAGGGGCGCAGGGCCATGGCTCCGGCGCTCGGGTCCCCCTCCTCCTCGCACAGCCTGGAGAGGGAACGCGGTGAGACCTCGGCCACCAGATGGCGCCCAGGCGCCGAGGAAGCGCGAGGCCGCTCCCGGGCCACCTCCTCAGAGGGAACAATGCGGCGCCTCGGGTTGTAGCGCCGCGCGGGACCCCGGAGCCCGGAGCCCGGAGCCCGGAGCGCGGACGGCTGAGCGAGCGGTCGAGCGGTCGAGCGGGCGGGCGAGGGCGAGGGCAGGCGAGCGCGCAGAGGTCCCTCCCCAAAGCCATGGGCGCGGCGCGGCGCGCGGCTGCAGAGCGGCGCGGTCGGAAGGTGCGGGGGGCCCGGGTGCGGGCCTGGGGCCGCCTCTAGCCGGCTCCGAAGGCGCGGGTCCCGGGAATGAGGGCGCCCGCCGCGGGAAACCCGTCTGCGCGCCGCGGCGCCGTCCCGCCCAGCCAGCGAGCCTAGCAGGCAGACGCGCGGCCGGCGATCTGGGGGCGCGCCGCCTCGCCTTCCCCAAAATGTGAAGCGGGGAGGGCGGAGACACAGAGACTGCCCGGCCCGGAGCTCTCGCCGAACCCCTTCCCTGTGCGCCCAGGCCGCGCCGTCCCCAGCGCGGGGCTGTAGAGCGGCGAAGCCACCGTGCCCCGCGCGCCCTCGGCTCTGCGACCCCCGGCTTCGGCCCGCAGCGGCTTCCCGGTTCCCGAGGCAGCTAGAGCGGGGCCCAGGACCGTGCGTCCGGCCTCGCCCACGGCTTCTCGCCCAGACAAGTTTGAACAATGATCACAGTCAACCCCGATGGGAAGATAATGGTCAGAAGATGCCTGGTCACCCTGAGACCCTTTCGGTAAAGTTCTCTACTGGTTGGCGCAGGGAGGTGAAGACCTCCCCAGTGGGGTTCGTGGTGGAGCTAGGCGAGGTCGATCCTCTCAGGGGGTGCAAGTTCGGGTGTCAGAGGAGGCTTGTAGTCTATTCTCGATGAGGGCCATGGGCACGGGGAAACGGAATTAGATGGTGTGTGTGTGTGTGTGTGTGTGTGTGTGTGTGTGTGTGTGTGTGTGTGTGTGTGTGTTCTGGACCTTTCTTGAGCTGACCAAGATTGGGACGATATCAGGTATAAAGAGGTGAACATGGATGGGTCAGAAAACAGCAAGATCAAGGTCCTGAGCTCCAAAGTGGCCCCAGCCAGCAAGTCCCTTTCCTGCCCCTTGAGGTCTTTTTTATATCTCCTCGGTCCTATCTGAGCTGCAAAGTTACCGTGGGGTGCCTAGGAAGCACCCCTGGTGTCCCGCCTGTCTCCTAGGTCGGCCCGCCCAATCTCTGCCTAGTCCATCCCCCTTCCTCCCGCCCCCTGCGTCTCATTCATCTTCCTGGTGGGGGACAAACCTGGGTCTGACAGGAACGTCCCCAAGAGTGGGGCAAGGACTCTTTCTGCTCCCAACCGCGTACCCCAACAGGCTAGACAGGCATAGCAGGTGCCTGAAACACGGACGCCTCACTCCCTTCCCTTCCTGTGGACAGTCCTGGCCAGGCAGGGGTGCAGTTTGTGAGAGACTCACTGGGACCTGTTGGTCCTAGGAAGGGACCCCACTTCCCTCTCCCAGACTCCAGCAGAGGTAGGCCCAGAGGCCAGGCTGGGGAGAGGGTGATAGGTGTCTGGGGGTGGGGGTTGGGAGGTTGGAGTATTTCCTTGTTTGGCAACTGGGCCCCAGAAGACACAGAGGGAGAGGTGGACACCATAGAGGGGGATGGGACTCGGAACTAGACCACAGGTGGAGTCGGGTCCTAAAACTTAAGGCAGGTGCTGGCTTTCCTCCCAGGCTCTGGGTTGACCCCTGGTGCCTCCAGACAACCTCCTGTACCCAGCTGGGTTGGGGGTGGAGAGATGTGTGGCCCACCTGGCTCTTGACATCAGCATGCTGGACCGGTTTCTGGGGCTGAGACAGCAGGCTCTGGGGGCAGCAGCAATCAGGTTGTCTGTGTGGATGCTAAGGTCTGTACAGCCGGAGGACTGAGGGCAGGGTGTGGAGTGTCTCAGAAATCCCTGGCCTACGGTGCCCAGGGAAAGACTGTGGCTCTTCCAGAGATATACTGGGTTCCTGCCCTGTTGGGCAACTTGCGAGGGTTCTGGTTGGTCTCAGATCCCAAGTCAGCTCGGTAGCCCGCTGGAAGCCCAGCTTCTGAAGTCGGACCTGGTGTGATGAGTGTAGCGGTCTCCAGCACCACAGACAGCGCCCTCAGCCCTGAGCCGGGCTTCTGTCCTGTGTACCAGAAGACAGGATTCCCAGAGCAGTAGCAACTCCCTTCCAGTCCTTCAGCTTCACGGTGGAGACCCATAGCTACCCGTCTTCTTCAGGTCCCCTCAGAACTTTAGATTGGAGACTAGGGGCAGCCCTCTGATTACATCATCCTAACTTCATTTATCCCCAGGGAGGTGTGGGGATGCTGTCTCTAGCCGAACTCCTGGCAGGGCCTTTATTTTGTAGGTGTCCCTGAGATGTTGCCTGTGTGGATGAGACCACTATAAGTGACCAACTACTGATTTTGGGGGGCCCTGAACCCCAGGCCTGGTAACTAGTAGAGAGAGATGCTAAGGTGGTGTACTGGGACTTTAAAGTCCAGGCTGAGGATGTAAACCTTTCTCGTGTCAAGCATCCTATGTCTCCAACCCTAATACAATCCTATGGCTGAGATAGAGTGGGGGTTGAGAGACTGGAACTCAAAAAGCCCCCCTTTTTTGCCCTGACGCTGAGAAGATAGCAGCGAGTCTCCCACAAGATCTCCCCGAGCGTGTTCTGAACCCCAATCTGGACTTAGAGGGATTCAGTAAGGTTCCTCCGAAGTAAGAGAAGTTTCCCATCTTTCCTACTGTATCTTACCATGATCCCCCCCCCCCACAAACCAGGGGCCTGGCTGTCCCCGAGGCAGCTCTTGGGACCATCAAGTCCCGCTGACTCAGTTTCTGACAGCTTCCGTTAAATACGGGCTCGGAATTTGTTTTGTTCCTTCTTTTCTTTGGCAATTATGTGTCTCCCTTAATGGACCAAATTTTAGTTAAACACCACTCTGCCGGTTTAAAATAATGAAGATTAAAACGTGTAAAGCAGGTCTTGCAGAAAGACATCAAAAAGGCCCCAGGGTTGGGGACATGGTGGAGGTGGGGCAGGTGGGAGCACCTGGCATAATTTGGGGGGTATGATTTTTGGGGCCCTCCTTGGTTATCCTGGTTCTATATCAGGTGGGGTACCTCACTCTGACCTGGAGGTAAGGGAGTGTCCCCTTTCAGCTCTGCTGGCTCATCAAGTCATCTGATGAATTAGGGGTCTCAAAACCTCCTCTGCCCTTGCCCGCCGCAGCTCATTCTTGTTTAGAGCCCAGCATGGAGCACTGGGTCTGGCTGAGCTTGGTGCTGGGACTCTGAGCCCGGGTTCCAGCTGTCACTTCAGGTTACTTGAGCGTCTGGCACCTCTTAGATAATGACTGTGCATTGAAAGAATGCGTGATGTCATGTTTTGGCCCGCTCCCCCTCCCTGCATGACGGCAGGCACACGTGTGTGACACTCCATGCCTGGGGGGAGGATGTCCTTACTCCTTGGTGGTGCAGGTTGACAAGTCAGGGTGTGTGTGACTGATAGAGAAGTCTGTGGGGAGAGTGGGCACAGCGAGCGTGTGAGTGAGTGAGTGTGTGTGTGTGTGTGTGTGTGTGTGTGTGTGTGTGTGTAGGGGAAGCAGCCCTGCCTTGAGACTGTATTACCTAAGAGTGATGGGGGGGTGGGCATGTGGTACCCTAGGAGGACAAATGAGCTCGTGGCAGATGGCTGAGGCTGTGTGCACAGTGCCAAGGGTGGCCCAGGTGATTGATGGGAGCCAGGTGGGGCCTTGCTGTTCAGTCCGAAGCGGTGTTTTTCACATGTTAGTGTGGACCAGAGTCACTGGGGAGCCGGTTAAAGCAGATGGCCTGCCCTGTCCCATCATTAAATCTAGGAGGGAGGACCTGTAATGTCCTCTCTCCCTTCCTTCCCACCTCTCATATTACTGCCTGTGCCGGATGGAGACTGGATCTAGTGTATGCTAGCCAAATGCTCTATCATTGAGCAACATCCCTAGCCCCAAGACATCCACTTCTAATCATTCTTGGGAGCCAGCGCTGATCCATGCACTGAAGTTTGGGGACTTGCTACTCCAGATGGGCTGGTCTCTATCTTGAGGCTGGCCCTGCTCAGATTTCTACCTATGTGCAAATTCTTACTATTTCTTATGTGGTCAATTCCTTTGTCCCATTGAACTGGAACCTCCTGGGCCCCGGAGCTCACCCCGCCCTGCCCTTGGTTCTTCCGTGCATCCCCAAGCTCCCGCCTCTCGATTGCTGATTCTTCATTGGCCTGAG
This sequence comes from Rattus norvegicus, assembly GCF_021556685.1. Taxonomy (NCBI): domain Eukaryota; kingdom Metazoa; phylum Chordata; class Mammalia; order Rodentia; family Muridae; genus Rattus; species Rattus norvegicus. The sequence goes on from NC_141543.1 coordinate 108,483,080, forward strand.
ATCTCAATTTAGTCCAAGCTGGGCTAGAACTTGCTATGTAGCTGAGAATGGCCTTGAACTTCCGAGCCTCCTGCAGCTACCTCACCTGGCTTGCTTGCTCAAGCTTAGAACATTTTTCGTGCCTTTCCTCGGACACTGGATTGCTGCGTGTTCTGCTGACTCTCTCTGTTCCTCTCTCCCTGCAGGCTGTTTGTCCTGGGTATTGGCTTCTTTACTCTCTGCTTTCTGATGACATCTTTGGGAGGCCAGTTCTCTGCCCGGCGCCTGGGGGACTCACCCTTCACCATCCGCACAGAAGGTATCTCGAGGGCAAGGGGAGCCAACAAGAAATATGAATCTTCTCGTCAAAGGGGTGGGGCCTCTGAGCTCAGGCCCTTTAGCGGGTTTTCTTGGACCTTGGCCTCTGAACGTGTAAATGTGTAAGAGAAGGGAGTCCTGAGTTTGCACTGTGATGTACCGCTGCTCGGGCTCTGGTCCTACACGTGCCACCAGGATTCTCAGGCCAAGGAGGAGGATCTTGAAGGGTTAGACGGGCTCCTGGGTTGGCGTCTTTGAATGCAGCACCTGTCTCTTTGAGACCCATGTTGTGTGTTTTCCACCGGGTAAGGCTGTGGTAGGGGACAGGCTCACAAAGGGCTCACATCACACGGTTCCCGTCTGGGATGCTGGTCTCCCCTGGTCCTTCTCTGTCCTTGGCCCCCATCACGCTTGCTAGATGTGGAATGGAGGTGCAGTGTGTAGGCTTTTGGACCAGACAGGCTGGAACCTGCATGTCTAGTTTCTGGCTGTGGACGGTTGCCACATTCTTAAGTTACAGAGAAGGGGAGAGGGGCAGGGGAAAGAGTGAAGACCCTCTCTGATGAGGGGCCAAATGGGCCGGTGTGCAGAAACCACTAGCACTGTACTTGCTGTCACACGGCTTGAAGATAACTAGGAATCCTCAGCCTTGACCCTCCTACAGAGCTACTGGGAGCAGACAAATACCTGGGTCCTGCGTAGTGTGCCACAGGGCCCTTTGAGTCAGTAGTGTGAAGGGGGAGCAGGGCACGGAGGGGAGACTGAGGCAAGCGAGGCCTCAGGAGCTATTTGGTGTTGTGAGATTTCTGCCTGTCAAGAGAGTCTCTCTTGGAAGTCACCTCCTCCAGCTTGCCTGGTTCTTGGCTCCTGGTGACGGACGAGCCCCATAGGCATCCTGAGAGGTGCAGGTTGTCCGCTCAAGTGGGCTCTCTCTGAGTGGTGCTTACTGTGCCATCTGGTAGCCATCCTCCAGTGCATTGGCTTCGCACGAGTCTTTAAACTCGCAAAAGCTCTCAGAAGCCTGCTCATACCATCAGTGGCCATTCTAGCCAAGCATAACTTGTCCGACTTCCAGAGACCCCGCAGTATCTGAGCCTTGGGTCCCCATCTGATAAGCGGGCTCTGCTTCTCCAGGGTGGCCACGAGCCTGTGTTAAGACACCTAGAGAGGGGATCCTGTGCTGTGACCACAGAGTGAAGCTCCCATGCACATTTAGTGTATGTGCTGTGTATGGGGAAGGAGGCTGCTCTAGGGAGGGGGCTGGGAGGAGCAGGAGGACCCATGAGGTGTGTGGGTCTTTACACAGAAATTGCTCAAGGGTTGGGGTTAAAGAGGGGGTGGGGCAGTTGGGAAGGCTCCTTGTGGAGGAAACATGAGGCTTGCTGGAAATGCTCTGAGAGGTCCTTAGACGTTGGCTATATCTGTCTGGGCTTCGAGAAACTAGACCTCCAGAAAGTGCAGGAGTCTGGTGGGTGACAATAAAGACATTTCAGGAAGGGAGATTGTGCCTGGGCTCTGGGTCTTCTGCTCATCCCTTTGAAGGGTTATGGGCCAAGAAAATACTCCCACCTCATGGCCCCTGCCCTGTCTTGGCTTTGGGAAGGATCTAGTTCAAGCCCTAGATCTTGCACCATAGAACGGAGAGAACCCCCTAGGTAAAACATGTAGTATGTTACACTAGAGAAGTGTGTGTGTGTGTGTGTGTGTGTGTGTGTGTGTACATGCAGGTATTTATTTATTTCATGTATGTGGGTACACTGTCTCTCTCCTCAGACACACCAGAAGAGGGCATCAGATCCCATTACAGATGGTTGGGAGCCACCATGTGGTTGCTGGGATTTGAACTCAGGACCTCTGGGAGAGCAGTCAGTGCTCTTAACCCCCGAGCCATCTCTCCAGCCCTGGTGCTTGACATTTTAAAACTGAAGTTTAAGACACAGAGCACATCCCCAGTTCATGCAGCTAGACCAGGAGTAACAGGCCCAGTTTCCGGACCTCTCATCATGTGTCCTTCCAGTCTCTAACAACTCTGGTGTGTCTGTGGGAGGCACCTTCTCTGGGCCAGTTTATTCTTCAGGAGAAAGTGCTCTAGTTTGGGGACACAGGGGCAAACCCCCTGAGGTTTAGACAAAAGTCGCCCGAGGGGAATCAGCTGTCAAAGGTAGGCTCTGGTTTAGGAGGGAAGAGCTTTGGTTGTCCTAGTCAGCGAGGCCCAGCCTAGTTCCTCCTGACGAGGTCCCTGCTTGCTCCTCATGGAGTCAGACCTGAGCAGGCCGGAGGGAGCAGGTTTCCTTGCAGACGTAGGCAGCTGCTGGCTCAACTGCTTGCGTCTGCCCTGAGATGATCATTGTGTCCTAGCTTTGCTGGACCACCCCGAGCCCAGGCCAGAGATTGAGTGGAGGATGCTCCAGGTTCTGTGGATGTCTCTTGGAGACTGGCCGTTTGGAGTAGAGGGATAACAAGTAGAGGAAAAGACCCATTTGGCCTGCTAGGGCCTGCCCTGGTCTCTGCAGCCCAGAGCCCACAGTTCTGCCTCAGCCGGGTCTGCAGCGTTTATCCTGTGCAGGAACTGAAATGCAAGCATTTTCCCAGCTGTCCAGACACCTGGTCCCAGCCTCCTCTGCAAATTCAGGGAGGGCTCCCTTCTCTGGCGGGTGAGGCTTGATCAAAGGAAAGGGTAGAGGCCAGGGCATGAGATACACGAGAAACAGAGCCACAGAGAGAGGGTCTGGGGAGGAGAGACTAGTTGGCTTCAGGTGGTAATAAAAAAACACCCCTCTCTAAATGTGGGGTCTATTCATATCTGCAGCATCTCAGCCTTCCTTGTTTATATGGAAATCAGCAGGGAGCGTGTGTTAGCTCCCAGACTTACTGCTGGGATCTCATAGTAAGTGCATTTCAATTCAGTTGAAGTGACTGGGGGAAGTCGGGTTAGCTTGCTTTGCTGATAGTCCTGGGACCAGTGGTGGCCTCTGAGCTGAGTCACTTGGGGAAGATCTACCTCCTGGCCCTCTCCCCTCTTTGGTACCTATGGCTGGCTTTTTCTTTAGGTATTTCCTGAGCCAAAAAATAATGAGTTTCTCAGGCGGGTGGAGAGATGCCTTAGGGCTTTTGCAGAGGGAGGGAGGCACTTCTGAGTCCCAGGAGACAGGGGAGGAATCTTTCTTGGTTTGGAAACAGGAGTGAGCCTCAAGAGCCATCTGAACTGGGTCTGCCCCCTCCATCAAAGCCATAATGAAACCTGGGCAGTGGCCACTTGCATGTGCCCAAGTCCTCCAGTTTTGGGGTGACACCTCCTGCTGACAAAAGTATTCCACAAGAAAACCTTATTAATCCTGCTGTGGAGAGCCTCCACCCCCAAATGTCTTCAGAGACTCGTGTGTGTGGGGTGACCTATATTTCCCTGGGCATCTCTTCCCAATTTCTTCCTTCAGCAAAGGAACCAGCGTAAGTCTCCTCTCATGACTCTGACTCGGGAGGGAAGGACACCCGTTCTTATAAAATCCCTTGTCCAAAAAGCCTGTGTGTGTGGTGTGTGGCCACCCGCATGGGGACAAAGAACAAGGGAGCCATGGGACAGGAGCTTCAGACCACTCACTGCATGGTACAACAGACAGATTCAGACTCCTCCATTGTTAGCAGGAAGAAACACAAACACACACACACACACACACACACACACACACACACACACACACACACACACAGACACACACAGTTGCCCCTGCGTTGGAGTCTCCCTGGGTCCTTCTTAGGCCCGCTCCCCTTTCTCTGGTTTTCCAGGATGTGCTAGGAAATTGTCTCCCCTGTGAATCTGCAGTCACTTACCTCTGTCTGCTGAGAGGACCTGCTGTGCCCAGGCCCGCCTGAGGCCTAGTTTTAGGGGGCTCACCTGTTTTCTCTCCCTTTCTATTTCCTTTCCCCCTCCCCTTCATTTCCCGTGACCCCAATTTCACAAGACGCGGGGAGGAGACAAGAGGATAGAAGTTACAAAATTCAACAGCTCCAGACCCCGCTCCCCATTTTACCCAAGGGGAAACTGAGGCCAAGAGAAGGAAGCGAACCATTCCCATTTGGGTCAGTGGCAGAACAAGGCTGGAGTCAAAGCTTTGATATTTACTGCAGCCTGGGCCAGGTCCCTGTGTTACTCCTCAGACTCTACGAAGCTACTGGCTTGGTCTCCCAGTGGCCCCTGGGATATGACGGAGCCTCTGAGGGAAAATGAGGGCAGCGTGGAGGAGCAAAGAAGCCTCGGCCGGGCAGAGGAGCTTGTGGCTCTCTCCAGAAGCACTGACAGGGAAGTCAAGGCGTGGCCTTGCTCTTGCTGACCTGCAAAGCAGGCACTGGGGGCCGAGCCGGCTTCAGGCTCCAGTGCTCAGTCCTATGCTCAGGAAAGCAAGCCCCCACTCTGGGGTGATTTCTTCTTTTCCACCCTGCTCCTTTGGGGGAAGGGGCTCACACAGACGAAGCTATGAACTGTGGCTCACTGGGGCAGCCCGGGAAGGCTGAGCAGGCCATGCCTTGCACAAGACAACACCCTTCAGACACCTACAATACAGATGGTAGCCTGGGGTTTTGCAGGACGGTAGCCGGGTCAGAACTTGCACTGTCCTCTCTCTGGTGAGTTGGAGGGATGGCCCCCACCTTTTCTTTCTCTTCGGTGTGCCAGGCACTACTTGGGCGCTGGGTTAACAGGGCAGGCGCGGTCAAGGTGGAGACGTGTTTGAGTGATGGCTGGGCTCTGCGAGCCCGGGAGAGGAGCTGCTGCCTCTGTCCCGTTGGAGCTGCTATTAACCAACTCACAGACTGCATCCGAGTGGCCCTGGATGGGCACAGGCAGCAGGCGTGGCAAGGTTGATTTATCTGAGGCTGTTGTGTGACACCTCCAGACTCTGGGGACGCAGGATGTAGCTCAGTGGTTCGTCACTTGGCCGCTGTGTGTATGGTTCTGGGCTCAGTGTCTTAACACCACCATTGAAAACCAGAACAAGTCCACCTTCTTGGGATGGGGAGGCCTTTTGCTGTTTCTCTTACTGAGGGGCAGGAGAAATCACGTCCTCCCTCCCTTCATCCATCCCCACTTCCTCCTTCCTTCTCTCCCTCCCCTCCTTCCTCCCCTCCTCTCTCTCCTTCCCTCCTTCTCTTCCTTCCTTCCTTTGCCCCATCTCCCACCCATCCGTACTATCCCATGTGACTCCGGGGACACCTCCGTTTCCTTCCTCATCTTCCTCTGCTCCCTCTCTCCTTCCTTCTCCTTCCATTGGTTTTCCTTCAGAGCTAGGGATACAACTCCAGAGGACACAGGTCCTCTGGCTCTGATGCTGTTCTGAGTCACCGTCCTCTGAGCCAAGCAACCAGTACCTTGGGAATTTCAGCTGCATCACCTTGCCAAAGGGACCGTCTTGTTGGCAGGTTTCATCGTCATGGAGGGGTGAGGAAGGTCATAAGACCCTTACCCGAGTGCCCAGCCTCTCCCTGATGGCTGTTGTGTGTGACTCTGCCTTGGGAGGGAACTAGAGTCAGATGAGGGAGAAACAAGGGGGGCTGTTCCTGGGACGTCTTCATCCCTGTTGGGTAAATGCTTTTCAGGACTGTCCTATGTGGGAGGTCACCTACACTCCCGTTAGTAACTCCTCACCTGTGCTCTACGAGGAAGCCCAACAAGCCGATGGGTTCCCCCTGCTTCTTGTGAAATTTGGTGGGATTGCGTCTCATTCTGTGATTGGGACCTTAATAGAAAGGGCAGATATCGATTTATCTTGGAGGGATCTGTGAGAGATCCCTCCTGGCTCCTGTGGCCTCCTTCTGAGTTCAGGCAGGCTCTGCTGGTGGTGGAGCCCAGCCAGAGGGGCCTCGGGTCATGTGGGGAAGCAGGCAGATGGAGAAGGTACTAGTCCCGAGTACCTCTTGTGACACAGGCCACACTGCTCCCCTTCCTCTGCTGGCTCGTCACCATCAGCCTGTCTCTCTTCCGTCTCCCTCCTCTGCCTCTCTCCCCTCAGTGGCTCTTGCTGCTGGCATGGGATGCTGGGCTGCAGAAAGGCCCTGATATATTTTCTTCTCTTGCGTTAGGGACATTGAGGCCAAGAGCAGAAGGTTGACTTCCCCACTGTCTATAAAGGGTTTGGTAACAGAAGGAGGTGAGACTCCATGTGTCTCCTTCACAGTATTGCTTCTCCCCTGGAGGCTGCAGGAGACATTCTGTCATCTTTCTGAGAAGCAGTTGCTGTTGGCTCTCTGCATTTTCTTACACATAGGCCAGACTTGCAGCTGTCAGCACCTGGGACAGATAGAAAGTGCCAGAACATGGCCAGCACCCAGTAACTAACAGATCATAATTGCCACAGCAATTGTTGTCCAAGGTGGGCTGACCCAGGATTGCCCCACACCCCTCTGGCTTCCAGGTAGGGTCAGGCTGCAGCAGTGCAGGATGCCAGTGGGCTCTGTCCTTCCCACCTCTTCCTCGTTTCCACAATGGACTCTCTTTTTTTTTTTTTTTTTGGTTCTTTTTTTTTTTGGAGCTGGGGACCGAACCCAGGGCCTTGCGCTTCCTAGGTAAGCGCTCTACCACTGAGCTAAATCCCCAGCCCCTGACAATGGACTCTCTTGAGCCCAAGAGTTGATACCCCTTGGCCGGGTAGTCTGGAAGCATGTGGGCAGCATCTTGCTGGACTCCATTCATTGGTTGAGAACTTAACTCTGGAAGTTTGGAGGGAGTGGAATGGTTCACTTTAACGCCTGGAGTGGAGCAGTCTAGGGCCTGTGTGGCTGTCTAGAATGTTCAACGACACAGAATTGGAGAGACAAGTGTTGATCCCAAAGACAGGAGGAGAAAGAGCACTGACCCAAATCATCATGGCCAAATGAATTATAGCAAGCAATTAACTAACACAAACTGAATGCATGTGTGTGTGTGTGTGGTGTGTGTGAGTCTGTGTGTGGTACGTGTGTGTGAGCGTGTGTGTGTATGTGTGTTAGTGTGTGTGTATGTGAGAGTGTGTGTGGTGTGTGTGTGTGTGAGTGTGTGGTGTGTATGTGAGTGTGTGTGGTGTGTGTGTGCATGGACTGCCTGCCTCTAAGGCGGGATTCTAGAAGTCAGCATTGGATGTGAGGAAGACAAGATATCTATAGCTCAGGGGTAGGGGGGTTTCCAAATAGGGACTTGGGGAGCAAAACAGGAGGAATTACAGGAGCAGAGCACAAGCATAAGGAGTTAGTCCTGGGGCTGGAGAGATGGCTCAGTGGTTAAGAGCACCAACTGCTCTTCCAGAGGTCCTGAGTTCAATTCCCAGCAACCACATGGTGGCTCACAACCGTTTGTAATGGGATCCGATGCCCTCTTCTGGTGTGTCTGAAGACAGATACTGTGTACTCATATGAATAAAATAAATAAATCTTTTAAAAAAGTAGTTAGTCCTAACATCTCCTGAGACAAACATGGCTGCCAGGTGGTCATAACCAGGTAGCCATAACATCTGGAAGTCATCCTAAGGTAGTCAGAGGTGGTCAAAATAATCGTTTGAAACAAAAGTAGGATTGCAAGAGGGTTATTACACTTTTTGAAACAAAGTCACGATTGTCTTTCCTGGAATGGGTGGTCCAGAACCATTTGTAGCGAAGATTACAGGTGGGGCACAGAGGTTTAATCATAGAGGAGGGGAGAAGCAGAGTTGGTCCTTGCCATGAGGTGGCTTTCCAGCCTAAGGTGGAGCAGGCTGGTTCGTCATTAGGCAAGGACGGCCTCACATGGGGCATGCACGGCTGATGGTGGTAGGGATTGGGTAGGGGAGATGGAGAGATAGGGGGTGGGGGTGGGGATCAGAAAGGAGATGCTGGGGAACTAGGGTGCTTCTGTCTAGCTTCAACTTCACAGGGTCACCCCAGCAGGGAAGGAGGGAGGGAGGGAGGGAGGGAGGGAGGGAGGGAGGGAGGGAGGGAGGGAGGGAGGAGGTTAGCCCAACAGATTGGTCTCTTCCACCAGCAACCGAAAGGGGTCCTGTCTCCAGGGTGAATGGGCAGGAGAGACACTGCCTCACTCCTCCTGTGAGGTGGCTTGGGGAGATGAAGGTGTGGCTGGGAGTGTGACTGCCCCTGACAATGCTCACACTCTACCTGCAGTGCCAGGCGGCCCCGAGTCCCGCGGCGCCCTTCGCAAGATGAGCGACCTGCTGGAGCTGATGATGAAGAGGATGGACATGCTGGCCAGGCTGGAGAATAGCAGTGAGCTGCACCGGGCTGCCAGTGTCGCGCACTTAGCTGCGGACAGGTGAGAAGAGGTGGGGGAGGGCACAGAACTCAGGGTGCCCCTGGGGTGCTGAGGCCCAGCATAGCCTCAGATGCACCTTTAGAGCTCAGCCTAAGCCCCCTTTTCTGGTAAAGTAGAACTTTAAGACTGCAAAATACCAGGGCTGGGGAGATGGTCCAGTGTGTAAAAACACTTGCTGCTCAAGCAAGAGGGCCTGAGTTCAAATCCCAGTACCTATCCAAACCGGGGTACAGTATGCTGCTGTCTTGGGAGGCAGGAGCAGGAAGATCACAGGGGCTCCTGGCTCTGCAGAGCGTCCCATCCCCTGTATTCCTGCTCTCTCACCTCCTCCCTTCCCCCCCCACCTCTCTCCTCCCACATAAAAAGGTGAAAAATGCATCCAGAATGCAGATTCCCCCCTCCCAGGCTCAACAACCATTAACGTTTTGTCTCCTCATAGACTGTCTTTTGTCCTCATTAAATAAAGTACCTCAGGTGAAAACTGAAGGGCCCTTTAACTGCTTCTCCCTGGAGGCAAGCAGTTCACACCTAGAGCTAAGATTTCCCCACTCCAAGTTCTGTTACGCACACTTATCACATCCTTATAAAGGCACAGTGGGCACACTTGTCTTCTCTACCCTTCTGGGCGTGTGTGTGTGTGTGTGTGTGTGTGTGTGTGTGTGTGTGTGTGTGTTTTCGTGCACTCGTGCTCACAAGCTCGAATGTGCATGTGTGTGAATACCTGTGTCTATCTGTGGGTGTGTATGTCTGTGTGTGTTTGTGTATGTGTAAGTGCCTGTGTCTGAGTGTGTCATACATGTGCTTGTGTCTGTCTGTCTGTCTGTCTGTCTGTCGAAGTGCTGTCTGGCCAGATGGCCT